>NW_018231785.1:151351-155513 GCF_001263595.1 Phalaenopsis equestris | reverse complement strand
ACCAAATATCTTAGCCCCTAGAATTAACCTTTATTATTGAAAATTTTTACTTAAATTTACTGTATATTTAGAAACATAAATATAGTTATCCAAAGTTAACCTCTAATACCAAAGGTCATATTAAACTTAAAATTTTGAAAATATAATTAGGTGAGGACAAATAAAATTATATTCTTTCTCTCTTTCTAAAAATGATTTTTCTTTTTCTCCACCCCAACTTAAATTCTTAAAAGATTTTTACATGAAGAGCTTTAAAAATGAAGGGTAAAATAAAGCATTAAATACATAAAAAAATTTATACCTGTTGGAGATTATGATTGTTTAACATAAATTTTGAAAATATTGTAAGTGCTAAAATGAAAACTATAAGGCTAAAACATTAAATTGCACATAATACATATAAAATTTGCTGCGAAAGAGCTAATCACAAAACAAAACAAAGTGCTGAAAATAACAGCAGAACTAAACTAAATTCTAAAAATGAAAAAAGTCTTCCACATTACAGTTTCATATAACATAACAAACAAAGTCTAAACAACATCACAACACAAACAATATAATCACACAATACAAACACAAACAAACAACAAAAAGATCACTAGTCAATATCATCTTCGTCTTCATCTACATCCAAATCATCAGTGTGAGCATTTCTGGCTTCCATATTATGCATCTTATAATCCATCCTCAAAATATCTCCCTATTGTATCATCATCTGATACAAAAGTGCTCTGTTCCTGGGGTCACTAGAAGTAGGTCCATGAGAAATAGAAGGAATATCCCTAGAAGTAGAAGGAATATCTCTAGCCTTACTGTGAGATCCCCAGTTAACTTGAGATTCATATGTCTTGATGTTTGCAGGCTTAATAGGTCTCTGAGGCTCAATCCTCTCCTCATCAGGTCTAAAATCAACTCCTACCTGCTCACAAAGTGTGTAAATAAGAGCAAGGTGTGCCAATCCACCATAAGACTCTCCAGAGCAATAGATCTAGTGTTCATATAAATAATATAGCCCACATTTATGTCCATAACTTGATGAATACAGTAGTTCAGGATTGCTCTATCTTTGGTCACCTCACTATGATGGTTCGTCGAAATCATTCTTCTAGAAATAAAATAATGACAGGCCTTCCATACTACATTTAAACTAGTACAAGGAAAGTTAAATTTAACTCAATTTTTTATTTTCCAAGCCCCTTTCTCACTATTTAAAAAAGAAATAACTTCATGTAAAGCCTGATCTGTAATAGAAAAAGAATGATACTAGCATCTATGCACATCTTCTACAGAATAAAACTCATTTATTTTCTTTAGAGTAAATTCTACCCTTTTTCCATAAACAAATACATAATCATCAGAAGCTTCAGGAAGGTTGGCAATCCCAGCTATCACATCGGCAGTAAAATAACAGAAGTTTACCCATTGTCGAGCAATAATCAAACGTTCAACTTCTCCTCCTGGATTTTTAAAAACTTCGTCCTAAATCGTTCTAAATTACTTTCTTATTTTCACAAATGTTATGAAATCGAGCACTGGCTCTAAAGCTAACAATTCTCTGCTTGTCATATTCTACCTTCTTTTTGCTCGATCTAGGTGTCATAGGAAATCTAGAAAATTTTGAAAAATTTGAATTAATTCTAAAATTCCAAAAATCAAAATGTAAAATATTTTAAACTTCAAATCACTATACAAGAGTTCATTACCAAATGATTTTCTCAAAAAAATTTTCATATTTTTGGATCCATGCAATGTGAGTTAAATCCTTAGTGAAAATAAAAAAATTTTGGTTTAAATTGTAGCTCTTACCTGAAGAAGATGAAATCCGAAGTCTTTTACCCTTTAAATCGCCTCAAATTCAACCACAATCAAGCCCTAGCAGCCCAAACCGAAGGTTAAAGATGACTTAAGCGTAAAAAAGGTGGCCACAGTAAAAATTACAAATTTTTATGGGTTAAAATCTGATGTCGGGTCGAGGGCGTCGTAGGCACTGAAGGCCCAAAAATTTCATATTTTGATTTCTTTTGAATTTCAATTTCCAATCAACTTAATCTAAAATTTTTTGTATTTTAAACACAAATTTTTATCTAACAATAATTCACAAAACAAAATATTTCACCAACATAAATTTTTACAAACAACAACAAACTAACTTTTATATATGAAAGTACACTTTTTACAAACACAATCTTTTAATTACACAATCAGACATATTTAACAAACTAATTATAAATCAACATCGAAATCAAGCCACAACACTAAACGTTGTCACAAAACTATACACACAATCAAAGTTCAGAATTCTAAAGCAAAAATAAAAATAAAAAATAAACCAAACCAAATTAAATCCACTCAATTTCACTAAATATATAAAATGTTCTAAAATAGATAGAGAATTTAAGGTCTACAATTATTACGCTACTTCTTCAGTGCTTTCTCCTCCTCTAATATCTCCCATAGATTGATAATGAACATCTAAGTTGTCGAAAGGATCGATACGGGAATTGATTTGTCAAAGTTTCTTCGATCCACCCTTTTTCTTTAAACATTCAAACTAATCCTTCTTCAAAAGTTTCAGTGTGATCAAAATTTTCTTTCATTCTCCACTCTAGGTGATCAAAAAGGTATTTAAGATCTCCTACAACATTTATAATACTCTGAAGTTCCCTTTTAATTTTCTTCAGTTTCTTTTCCAAAGCAAGTGAACTTCCAACTGTTGGTGGTATTAATGGAGTTGAAGCATGTGAAGATTTATCAATGATGGCTTCTAACACTTCATTTCCATTTCCATAATAATTCTCATCTATAGGATTCATGGGCTCCTAAGGTAATAAATTCTTTTCCCAACTTTAATATAGAACTTGGGCTTGAATATAAATCAAAAAGATGGTAGATGGATGCCCAAGTCCATAAATTGGTCCATTAGTAAGGATACCCATAATAGATTTAAACATAATAGACCTTATATTAATGGATTTTTCCATTTGAATGCGTAATTTAAAATAACACATTCTTTGGTAACTCTACTAATTTTCATTGTAGGGAGTAATTTTACAGCAATAACAAAATGTCATTACTTCAAAATTGGATTAAGTAATGAAGTGGAGAAACTAACATATCATTCATCTCATATCTCCCACATATCACTTTCATCCGTCAGAAAATTATACATGTCTTGCATCAAATTTCATGTAGGAATGTAATTTGTATAATGACAGATTGGAATGTTGTCTATCATATACAATTCATTAATCCTTGCATGAGTAAATGGTACAGCCTTACCTCGTACGAAGACAACACCTTGAGTAATTCTATGTAAGTTTGCATAAAACTTTTTCACCACAGGTATGACAACCACAGACATAGTATAACACAGAACTTCCCAATGCCTTTGCAAAATGATTTATCAATTGGACCAGTAGGATTGATCACTCCATGATTAACAAATCCTCTTTCCTTGATCAATCTCCTCTTTGTAATAACTTTATCGTATAATTGTTGCGCATCGAAACTAATAAACTTTCTTTTGTTGAAGAATCCATACCTCAAAGTATATCTGGATTGGAAGCCATGGAATCCAAAAATAAGAAGTTACTAGGCATCCAAGGATGTTTATAGTCCTTTTTAACTCATCCTGACGGTTATTATGAAGTGAAATTGCGCCAAAACCCACCAAAAGTTGTCTAAAACCATCCAACTGTACTCGGCGCCGTCGGCGCTCCCGATTGGCGTTGCCGGCGCTGATGTCCGTTATCTGGGCGCCGTCGGCGCCATTGGCCAAAATTGTGATTTTCATTTTTTTTATTCAATTCGATTCCAAATTTTCCTCCAATACCAATATTTGACATAATTTATAATAAATTCAATTGTGTAGGATTATTATCTACTAATATATAAGACACTTAACAAACTAAATAGTAATACATAGCAATATAGGTATGGGTTGCCTCCCACGAAGCGCTTGGTCTAACATCGTTAGCTCGACATACCATTTGTTTAGTTGGGTTGACTTAACATTAAAACTTCTTTAAATTGAGGTATGTGTCATTCATAATAATGTTTCAAATGATGCCCATTAACTTTAAATATATTTCCAGTGTTAGGATCTTTAATAACAACAGTTCCATAATGATAGACTTTAATCACTTTAAATGGTCCTAACCAT
>NW_018231785.1:149459-151305 GCF_001263595.1 Phalaenopsis equestris | reverse complement strand
TTTCATTTTCTCTTTATAGATTTTCGCATTATCATATGCTTCATTTCTAATCTCCTCAAGTTCATTGAGTTGCAAAAAGCTTTTCTCACCAGTATCCTTTAAATTAAAATTAAATTCTTTAATAGCCAAAAATGCTTTATGTTCCAATTCTACTAGTAAATGACATGTTTTTTTCAAAAATTAATCTATACGGGGACTTTCCTATAGGAGTTTTATAAGGAGTTTTATATGCCCATAATGCAGTATCTAGTCTAGCAGACCAATCTAATTTATAAGGATTTACAACTTTTCTAAAATGTCTTTAATTTCATGATTTGACATTTCTGCTAGACCACTAGTTTGAGGATGATAAGCAGTAGAGAATCTATGCATTATATCATATTTCTTGATTAATTTTTCGATTCTTTTATTCCTAAAATGAGATCATCCATCAGTAATAATTACTCTCGGCAATCCATATCTTGTAAAAATATTTTTAATTAAAAATTTAGAAACACTCCGAGCATCACATCTAGGTACAATGATAACTTCAATCCATTTGGACATATAATCAACAACAAGCAATATATATAAATTTCTAAATGAAGGCATAAATGGTCCCATAAAATCTAATCCCCACACATCAAAAAATTCAACTTCTAATGTGTAATTTAGAGGCTTTTTGTTTCTTCTAAAAATATTTCCTACTCGCTGACATGGATCGTATGTTTTAATATATTCATTAACATCTCTAAAAAGAGTAGGTCAATAAAATCTAGCTTGCAAAATTTTATATGCAGCTCTATTTATTCCAAAATGTCCTCTAAATTTATAATCATAACATCTTTCAATTATCTATTGAGTTTTTTATAAGGCACACACCTTCTAATAATTAAATCTTTACATTGTTTATATAAATATGGGTCATCTCAAAAATAGTCTTTCGAATCATAGATAAATTTCTTTAATTGTCGATTCTTGATATCAGGTGGTAGAATGTCACTTACAATATAATTTACTATATCAGTATACCACAGTACATCCATTTCATCAATACTATATAAATGTTCATCAGGGAAATTTTCTAAAATTTTATTTACAAAATTAGTTAATAGTTCTATTTCTATTCTAGACAAATGATCAGCTATTTGATTATCATTTCCCTTTCTATCAACCATGGTAAAATAAAACTCTTGCAATAGAAGTATCCATCTAATTAATCTTGGTTTAGTATCCTTCTTTTGCATCTAATATTTAATAGCAAAATGATTTGTATGCACTATACATTTAGTTCCAATTAAATAAGATCTAAATTTATCAAATGCATAAACAATAGCTAATATCCTTCTTTTGCATCAAGTATTTAATAGCAGAATGATCTGTATGCACTGTACATTTAGTTCCAATTAAATAAGATCTAAATTTATCAAATGCATAAACAATAGCTAATAACTCTCTTTCAGTAGTAGTATAATTAATTTGAGCATTATTTAGAATTTTACTAGCATAATATATCTTTAAAAACTTTGTAGTGCTTTTGTCCTAATACAGCCCCAACAGCATAATCACTAGCATCACACATTATTTCAAAGGGTTTCTCCCAGTCATGTGGTACTATTATAGGTGCAGTGATTAATTTTTTTATTTAATAATTCAAATGTTGTTATGCATTCCTCATTAAAATCAAATTTTGTATCTTTTTTCTAAAAGTTCGCATAGGGGTTTAGTTATTTTTGAAAAAAAAAATTTATGTAGCGCCTGTAAAAACCAGCATGTCCTAGAAAACTTCTCACCCCTTTAACATTATTAGGAGTTGGTAATTTTTCTATAACTTGGATTTTTGCATGATCTACTTCCATGCCTTTTT
>NW_018231785.1:146302-149249 GCF_001263595.1 Phalaenopsis equestris | reverse complement strand
ATCTTTGAAATGTTGCAGGTGCATTGCATAGTCCAAAAGGCATTCTATGAAAAGCAAATGTTCCATATGGGCTTGCAAACATTGTTTTCTCTTAATCCTCTAGAGCAATTGGAATTTGGTGATATCCGATATATCCATCTAGAAAGCAATAGTATTTTTTCCTAGCCAATCTTTCTAATATTTGATCAAGAAAGGGCAAAAGAAAGTGTTCTTTTCTTGTGGCCATATTTAGTTTTCTATAGTCAATAAAAATTTACCACCAAATTACTTGTCTTATTGGTATTAATTCATTTTTCTCATTTTCTTCAACAGTCACTCCTCCTTTCTTCGGAACACAGCAAATTGGGCTTACCTAAGCACTATCTAAAATAAGATATATAATTCCAGCATCTAACCACTTCAAAATCTCTATTTTAATCTATTTTAATAACTTCTTTCATTATTGGGCTTAATTTTCTCTGAGGACACGCTTTAGGTTCATACTATTCATCTAATAAAATTCTTTGCATACAAATTAAAGGACTAATTCCTTTAATATCTGTGAAATTCCATCCAAAAGCCTTTTTATACTTTTTCAACATCTCTATCAACTTTTGTTCCTGAACTTCAGTTAACTCAGAAGATATAATATCAGGCAATGTAGATGACTCTCCTAAAAATACATATTTTAAGTGGGTAGGTAATATCTTCAATTTAAGTTCAGGTGGTTTAATACTTGAAGGAATAAGATTTTTACTATCATTTTCCAGCAAGTCTAATGCTTCAAATTTTCCTTAAATATAATCTAAATCTTCTTCCTTTACTTCATTCTCAGTATAAAAAATTTAGCCTTTCTTTAATTTATCTTCAAATTCATTCTTAAACTACTCATTACTTAGATAATTAGCTACTAACATCCTGAAAAATTCATTATCTTTCTTGATTGCAGGATATTTCATAACTTTTGCTATATTAAATTTCACTTCTTGATCATTAACTCTCATCATTCATTCTCTATTTTGCGCATCTATTATAGCTCTCCCTGTTGCGAGTAGCTCTTCCCATGGCTAGAAATGCTCTCCCTAAAATAATAGGAATTTATTTATCTTTCTTCATATCCAAACTATAAAGTTTATAGGGAAAATAAATTTATCTACTTTTACTAGCACATCTTCTATAACACCTTTTGGATAAGTTATTGATCGATCATCGATCGATCAGGTAACTGAAGAATGACAGTAGTAGGGGAAATCTCTCCTAAATCTAAACGTTTAAAAATTGATAGAGGCATAAGATTGATACCCGCTCCTAAATCACATAAATCTTTTCCGTAAAAGTTTTCTCCAGTTGCACAAGGTAGAGTAAAACTACCAGGTTCTTTTAATTTTTTTAGGAAGCTTTTTCGGAATAATAGCACTACACTCTTCACAAAGTGCAACCGTCTCATGATTTGTAAACTTCCTTTTCTTGTTTAATACATCCTTCATAAATTTAACATAACTGACATTTTTTCCAAAGCCTTAATGAAAGAAATGTTTATTATTAACTTTTTAAGGATTTCCAAAAATTTTGTAAATTATTTATCTTTATTCTTCTGATTCAATCTTTGAGGAAACAGAGGTAGTGGTTTTTCTAAAGTAACTTATATTGGTTCATTTTCATTGTGGTCGCTTTCAATCTCTTCCTTCTCCTCAACTTCAGTTTCTCTTTGGATTCTTGTTTCAACCTTTTTTCTACTTCATAATTGAATAACTTTAATTTGCTCCTTATTTCGATCTTTTGGATTAACTTCCAAATTATTCAGAAGAATTTCTGAAGGTTTGTTACTAAGAGCAGTAGCAATATGTCCTAATTGATTTTCAATATTTCTAATAACAACCCCTTAATTTTGTATTTGATTTCCCATATTCAACATTACTTCTTCCATCATCAACTTCTTTTCCTTAACTTAAGGTTGGAGTTAAAACCCAGAGGATAATAAAGTTAAAAATTAGGATTTCCTTGATTATTCAGATTTCTTGATGGATTCACCGAATTATTATAATTATTCCAACTAAAATTAGGGTGATTTTTCCAAGCAAAATTAAAATAGTTAGAATAGGGATTGTTATTTCAAATATTTATAGCGTTTAAAATTTCATAAGATGATTGAGTATTAATAATCTGTCCTAGTAGATTCTCCTCTAATACTTGGGGTACTTGAGAATAATTCATTACCATTTCATCAATCTTTTTAGAAATTGCAGCAATTTGAGATACCAAAGTAGAAATTGCATCAAAATCATGAATACTAGCTAGTCTCTTAAGATTTACCCTTTCAAAGGGAAGTTGAAAATTATTAATTGTCATCTCTTTAATTAAAGAATATGCTTCATCAGAAGGTTTTGACATTAGATTCACCCGAAACAACATCTATAATAGATCTAAGTGATCCTACTAATCCATAATAAAATATTTAAATTATTAATCAATCTAGTAGAGCATGGTGTGGACATTTTCTAAGAAAATCTTTAAATCTTTCCTAAGCTTCATATATCGATTCCCCTTCAAACTGACAAAAAAAATGTAATATCATTTGTAAGCTTAGCAGTTTTTGAGGGTGGAAAATATTTAGCTAAGAATTTTTGTGATAGTTCTCCCTAGGTTCTAATAGATCTAGGTGCTAATGAATTTAATCCAGCCTTGGCTTTATCCCTCAATGAAAAAGGAAAAAGTCTAAGCCTAACTGCATCATTAGACACTCCGTCAAATGTTGCACAAATTTGAAGAAAACTAGCAAGATGTAAGTTTGGATCTTCAGTAGGTGAACCTCCAAACTGAAAATTTTGTATCATTTAGATAATAGCAGGTTTAAGCTCAAATGAATTAGCAGCAACATCAGGATTTTGAATAGTCAAGTGAAGTTCATCTGCTGTCAGATTCACATAATCTTTTAAAGGTCTTTATCAATTTTCATTTATTGGATTAT
>NW_018231785.1:143921-146029 GCF_001263595.1 Phalaenopsis equestris | reverse complement strand
AAATTTAATTAAATATAATCAATTAATATTCAGATTCTATGCAAGTATATATATCATTATCAAGTAATAATGAACTTTCTATTTAAGCCCCAAATATCAATCCTACGGAAAAGGTTTAAATTGGAAATGGCAAATCTGCTAGGAAATTCACAGAAAGTCAACTAAATCACTATCACTAATTTCAATTGTTGAGATGTAATCAAAATTAAATTTCTAAACTACTATCAAATCAAATATACAAAATTTAAAATAGTAAATACTAATCTAATACTATGTTTATGTAACGGAGATTCTTATGTGAAAAAACATCCTTCCCACTACAATGAGGCTATGGTAAAATGAGATGAGATAAATGTTCATCATATGTATTGTGCCGAATAGGAACAATTTTAATTCTCTACCCTGATATAGTGCATAGAAAATCATTGGATAGTCTTGGTGTTTAGTCCCTAAAGCTGTGGCTAGGCTAGGAGGATACCGGCCCCCACTCCAGAGCTCCCACTTCCCTTCACTAGGCTAGGAGGATACCGGCTCCCACTCCAGAGCTCTCCCTTCACCTGAAGGCTAGCTCTCGCTTCAGTTTTTAAACACTAAGACTGAATTGAAGATTTTAGTTTGTCACCCTAAAGGTTTTCCAATTCTACACCCAACAAATAATATTTCCTTATTTATTTTCACTTAATTTTATAAATGATGTTCTCCTTCATGGGATCAAATGTGATCCTTACTCTGTTGTAGAACCCATACTCCATTTCTCGGATCATGTGTTTCACAACACATTTTAACAATTCAGTTGACCATATTTAAAAGTAAATTAAGTTTGGAGTTGAAAAATTATTACAATTTATTTTACAATTTAATAATGGTACATTCATATTATCTCTTCATTTCACCATATCCGAGAGTAGGGAGAAAGATAGACGGAACTACTCAGATTTCTGAAAGAAATAACAAAACATAAATTTCATATATAAAAGAAAGTTCATACAACACTAATAAACAAACAATACTTATCTAAAAACTATTTCTCAAAGCAAGTCCTTTGTAGCCTTTCCTTAGAAATGTAGGAAGAAGATATCTCTCAGTTTTCTCCTTCTCCAACACTCTCCAGCACACTTACAGAAAGTTTCACACTAAATCTCACCACAAAAACTCTAAAATATGAAACTAAAATCACCAAATAATGAAACTAAAATCACCAATTAACTCTAATATGGAAGTGGAATGGAATGATGTAGTGAAAAAAATGAAAGTAGAGGATTGAAAAATGTAAAGGAGAACTTTTTCTGATGAAATTCGGCCTCAAATAGAGCCCAAGGTCGGTTCTCTAAGAGGTGCCTCCAAAAACTCTTCAAAAAAATTATCTAAATACACGAACCTTCTAGAAATGGGGTCTGCACTGCCTTTGGCACCGTTAGTGCTAAGTCAATATTTCCTATTTCCTCAAAAATGTCATTTTGACTCCAAATTTCATCCTTTTTGCTTTCTTTTTGCTCTAAGCCCTAACAATCAATAACCTACTAGAAAACATCAACATACATTCCATTAAAGTGCAATATCATCAAAAATAGGTATAAAATATGGGTGTAAAAATGCGTATATTTTTAGTGTATCAATGGCTGAAGGTCAATACCGATGGTAGTTTTTATAAGGAGTTTTTTGGTGTTGGGGGAATTTTTAGAAACTCTAAGGGGAAGTGTATTATTTACTATTCTTCTCCATCTTAGGCTTATGATGCACTAGAAACAAGATGATAGCCATTTATTGGGCTATAACCTTGCCCATTAATGCAACATCAGAAATATGATTGTAGAATTTGATTCCAGCACTTCTATCAGGATATTGCGAAAAGAAGAAGCTCCCCCTTGGCATATTATCAGATGGCTAAATAAACTTAAGTGTTTCGTGAACAATGGTAGAATTAAATTTCAACATATTCTTAGAGAAGGCAATAGTACAGCTCAGTGTTTAGTTGCAATGGGGAGGAATATAGAGCTGATTTCGGTAGGGATTATACCTCCAGCACAACTAGCTTTTCTTTTACATGGAGAAAATTTTCCCATTCCTTATCATCATTGTTTCTAATGGTATATAAATATATATATATA
>NW_018231785.1:133787-143287 GCF_001263595.1 Phalaenopsis equestris | reverse complement strand
ATATGTTATATATATATATATATATATGTATATATATCAAAAGAGCTGAGGAGTTAATTTACTCAAGGGCCAGATTAGACAGACTCAGTTGGATGAAGTTGTGGAGAAAATAAGAAAACGGATGTTGGATTGGAAAAGTAAGCTTCTTTCCTTTGGGGTCGTATTACCCTACTTAGGAGCATTGTGTAGAGTATGCCTTTGTATGTTTTACTTGTATGACACATTAAGAAAAGAACACAAAATATTCTTGAAAGGTGTTTTAATATTTTTTTGTGGGCGGATGATCACTCAGGTAAGCGGTGGTGCTCTTGGAAGGAGGTTTGTAAGTAACCCTGCTGATGTCGGTGGTTTGGGTTTCAAACAACTCCATCACACTATTGTATCAATTTGTTTAAGCACTGCCTCAACTTCTGGAGTGCTAACTCTTTATGGGCTATTTATTTACATGAGAAGTATTGTAAGCACTATCACACGACTTATGTTAGGTGGAGGAAAGGTGATTCCAGGCTATGGAAAAGGCTCCTTCAAATGAGAGAATGGGCCAAGGACTTCATTTTTTGGGATTTGCGGTGCAAAAATTTATTCTTTTGGCATAATTCTTGGTTGGATGAATGCTTCCTGGAACCTCCCTGTCCTCACTCAGCTGGTGGGGGCTGATGTTGCTAACTATATTTCTATTATTCCTTTTGATCTTCATAAGTCTGACACTCCCATGTTGAAGATGAATTCTAATGATTTTTTTTTCAAAAACTATTTATCATTCGTCTCATCGTTTTCAGACTACTTTGTTGGGGAATAGTATTTAGAATCGTGCTCTTACTCCTTCTATGTTTTTTTTGGCTTGGAGGATCTTTCATCATTTACTCCCTTATGATGATATCATTAAGCTCAAGGGTCTGAGGTTAGCCTCCCGTTGTGTGATGTGTAATGTTGATGAGGAAACTATGCAGCATTTATTTTTCACTTGCCCTTTCACTTTACAAATCTAGAAGATGGGGGGTCGTTGGTTTAGTACCGCTATGTATCCTGCTACGGGCTTAATTTCCACCACCTATTTATGTAACCCGGATGGAAGGCGCAATCACTTTTTTCAGATCTATCCTTACATTATTTGTTAGTTCCTTTGAATGGCTTGGAATTATATAAGGCATGATAATGGCAAGGCTCTTTGCTCTAATATTTTTGCCAAAATTATAGCTTTTACTCTTAGAATTTTTAAGTTTAGTGGTATGAAGGATGGTTTTTACTCTGGTATTACCTTTTTCGACTCTCTTGTACACCCTTCTCTGGGGAGGACGACTCTGTCAAATCTACCATTATTAGTGAGATGGCATCCGCCTCCTATTGGGTGGATGAAAATTAATACGGATGGGAGTTGGAACCCTGTTAGTGTTGGTTTTGGTGGAGTTGCGAGAAATGATAAGGGTAACTGTATTCTCTTTTTCTCTTCTCCTTCTTTTGCTGCTTCACCTTTGGAAGCTGAAGCTTATGTGATTTTGATGGTTGTTACTATTGCAGCATCTTTGAATTGGTGTAATCTTGAGATTGAGATTGATTCCAAGCTACTCTTTGATATCTTAAATTTTGGTAAGCAGATGATTTGGGACATTGCTTACTATATAAACCGTATTGAATGTTTCTCCTCTACTATCTCTGTTACCTAGAATTTTATTCATTGGGAAGGTAATAGGGCGGCTAATTGGGCTGCCCAACTAAGGGTGACGGCCTATAATGTTATAGTTGGTATGACTCTGCCCTCTCCTCTTAAATTCCTGATGAATGGTGACTCTTTGGATGCCTCTTATGTTCGGAACGTTGATGATTGATATTTCTTGTCTGGTGGTTTTCCTATTTTATTTACTGAGCATGACAATCTCTACTCCAATTTGGTTTTTTTGGTTTGGAGTTTGTGAACCATTCTATATCTGCAGATGTTAGGGAGATTTATTTTCTATTTCATGTTTTTGTTCTTTGGACTCATTGCCCTTGCGACATCATGAGTTATGGGATTTTAAAGAAGCTTTCCATTGTTCATATTTCAGCTACATGGTTTGTGTTTGGGGTTTCGAATAGGGTGGGGTAGGTCCCCAACTATTTGGCTTTTTTGTCATTTACCTCGGCTTGAAGCTCTACCTTTTTATGGCTCATAGATTTATCACTTTGATGCTCTTTTGGCATGGAGTTTCTCCTTTTTTGTGCAGGTATCTTCCGGAGATTTTGCATATACTATTCCACATCGCTGCGGGGAGCTCTACAGCCAAAGATCCTATCCTCTTGGTTGTTGGTTTCTTTTTTGCTACACTTATAGACTTTTAGGTATACTTCTCTTGTGTTGGGTATACTTTTGATGCTGGTATTAGTGTTGTTTTTGGGATTTTTTTTGTGTCAAGTTGTCTTGTATAGATGAGGATATCTTGTAGATGAGTAACCCACATATTTTGAGCGAGTATTGTAATATTTTTTGTGTTTTTGGTAGCGGAGGATCCTCTCTTTATTTTCTTGTAACATTTTTTGTTGATTAACATGTGAGGAGCCATATATATATATATATATATATATATCAAAAGAGCTGAAGCTTCTTCAAGCCATCAAAATTTACACATTGCACCCTCCAAGAAAACCTCTGATCCTATACCCCTTGTTGGTCCACAACTAGAAAAGGGGGAATGCAGCATTGTGCTTCCTCCACAATCCAGTAAATCTGTGCATGAAAAGATAGCAAGCCCTTCATTAGTTACTTCAAAGGATTTTGGAAGACCATCTGAGGAATTGATGGTAGAGAAGAATCAACTATTGGAGAAATACTAGCAGGATTAGAAGGTAAGGAAGAAAATGAAACCCACTTTGGAAGAGAAGAAAACTTTAGCAGATACATATAATACTGGTAGCTCTCAAACCTCTCAAAGGAAGTCACCCACCCAATTTAACAGGGGGAGAACTAGATCTAGATCTCAGCCCTCCTTACACCCACCTTCTCAACATGATTAATTTTTTTTCTTGGAATGTTATGGGCATTGCTCACCCCTCTTCCATGAAAATAATTTTACATCTCAATAAAAAACACAAACTCTGGTGCATTGCCATTTTAGAACCACTGGTTCATAAAAATCCATAGCAAATCATTTCTAGATTTGTTGGTTTTTCACATTTTGTTAACACAAATAATAAAATATGGATCTTTTGTAGAAAGGAGATCATTTGGGATATTCAGGTTGATCATCCTCAATTTGTCCACCTCTCCTTCAAAACCTACGGTCACAATGGATTTTCCACCTTTGTATATGTTGGTTGTACCAAAACTAATAGAAGGGAACTTTGGTCTTTTTTGCAAAATATTAGTAATAATATGACTTCTTGTTGGCTAGTGGGTGGAGACTTTAATTGCATTGCTACCTCTGCTGAAAAGTCTGGTGGAAGACCCCCCAATTTAGCCAAATTGAATCTCTTCTCTGACAACATCCTTCAGTCTGGCTTATTTGATATTTGTATCAAGGGGCCAGAATTTACTTAGAAAAGAGGGGCTATCTAGGAGAGACTTGATAGAAGTTTGGTAAATGATTTATGGTGTCAGCATTTCTTACATACCTTTGTTACTCATTTAAGCCTTGCAGGTTCAGACCACAGACCTCTGTTAATATCCATCACTGTTATTGAGTCTACTTGCTCACTTCCTCATTTTAGGTATCTAAATATGTGGTTCAATCATCCTTCTTTTCTTAGACTGATGCCTGGCACACTTCTCTAATCTTGGACTTCGTTTGGAAATGTTTTTGTTGTTGTGGATTCTGCTGAAAAGGAGGTGCCAAAGTTGGAGAAGACTATTTTAGCAGATGGTGAGGAAGAGATTTTATTATTAGCTGCTCAAGAGAAACTACTTATTGCAATTGACAAACAAGATAAATTTTTGAAGCAAAAAGCTGCCATAAGTCACTTCAAGGAAGGGGATAGAAACACCAAGTTTTATAATGCTTGTATTAAGTACAGAAGATAATGTAATACTATTCACAACATTCAGAATTCTGAAGGAATATGGCTTTCTAAAAATAAAACCATTGCACTTGATTTTGTCTTTTATTTTCAACAGATGTTAACTCAACTTGATATCCAAGGAGTACCTATTCAAAACATTTACTCTACTGAAGAATTTTCCTACACTTCTATTCTTACTCTGGATCACCCTTCTACTGCACTAGAAATTTGGCAAGCGCTCCAATCTATTGATAGCTCTAAAACTACTGGACCTGATGGCTTTACCTCTGATTTTTACAAGAAATCTTGGGATATCATAAAAGATGAGGTGGTTGTTGCTTTTCAAATTTTCTTCCAGGGTTCCTCTATCCCTCAATACTTCAATGCTTCTAGTACTGTTCTCATCCCTAAATCATCTGTCTAGAAGAATTGGAATGATTATAGACTTATTAGTCTCACTCTGTCATCAGTAAACTTATCAACAAGATCATTGTTGGCAGACTCCAGCCCCATCTTGGTAGACTTATTTATGAGAACCAGTTTGCCTTTGTGAAGGGCAGACCTATCACTGATAATGTGCTCCTTGCTCAAGAGCTCATTCTGTATTTGGATAAACCCTATAGGGGTGGCAATCTAATCTATAAATTAGATATTAGGAAAGCCTATGGCACAATTTGTTGGGACATCATTTTTGATGTTCTTTCTACTAAAAGCTTTTCAAATGATTTTTGTATTCTCATACATACGTGGCTTAAGGACAACACCCATTTTGTTCTTACTAATGGGCAAACTTGGGGTTATTTTTCTACTTCAAGAGGTTTTAAACAAGGCGATCCTCTTTCTCCCATAATTTTCATTTTGGCTCTTGACCAACTCTCTAGAATCCTCCATAGAAGCCTCCTCCTTTTAAGTTATGCCAGGTATCACCATAAATCTAAAGTTTTTGTTTCCTATCTAGTTTATGAAGATGATATAATGGTTTTTTTCTGGTACTAACAAGAATGCAAATAATAAAGTGGTAAAATGCCTACAGCTTTTCCAAATGCACTCTGGGATGATTTTTAACCCAGATAAGTCTAGTTTCTATTTCAATCAATGCGCTTCCATGATGCATAAACAATGGATCCTTGACTATACCAGATTCACTAGTTCCAAACAGCCAATCAAGTACCTTGGAGTTCAGCTGATAAAAAGGAGATCTAAGCAAACTTAGTTTGAGGATGTGCTGGGGAAAATCTCTGCCACTCTATCTAGTTGGACACACTCCTTTCTATCTAATGGAGGTAGAATTACTTTTTTGAAGAGTATTCTAACTACTTTTCCCTCCAACATTCTCCAAATGACTACTATGAAGAAAAGCACTCAATTACAAATGGAAAGGGCCTTCAGCAGATTTATTTGAGCTGATCAAAGGCAGCAGCTTCACAGGGCTAGTTGGAAAAAGTTAGCTAAACCCACTTTGGCTGGTAGTATTGCCTTTAAAGGTCTATAGCACCTCCTTCAAGTTAAATTTTACAAGATTTGGATCAAATTTAAAGAGCAACACTCTCTTTGGGAAAAATTTATGATGAGTAAGTATTGTTGTTGATCTCACTTTTGGTTGATGTTTAGTTTTTCCTCTTTAGTAGCCTAAGGATGAGCCATAGAACTCTCCTATTGACTATTTTTAGAAAATTAGAAAAGGCACCCTCACCACTAGAAATTCTAAACTCTTCTCTACTCAACTTGAAGTTCCACTTGTTGGTCTCAACCTCTAAATACTTAATAGGTGGGGTCACTATGGGGGAAACTCAAAATGAGTAGCCCTTAGGACTGCTAAACCTTAAGGTTGACCCTGGGTGTTGTTCTGGAGCTGAGGCACTCACTACACTTATCTGCACTCACAATCACTCACAACCCTGAACTCAAAGTTCTAGCCTAGGTCCCTTGATCATTTTGGGATACTCATGTAGATGGTCACCTAGATCTACTAGCCCTAGGGTTATGGTTTAGCTAAGACCACTACATAGAGGACCTAAAATAGGGTTTCCATTGGTCCATGGCTTATTGATGGTAATTGGCGATCAAACTCTACCAAGATACCCAACCTACCATTTTGCCCCTGAGCACCCCAAATTACCTAAACACCCTTGAAAACCCAAACTTTGCCAAAATTCCCAAGTTTACCCAAAATACCCAAATTTAATAAAAATTCATTTCAAACCTTTTGAAAACCTCCAAATTATCCAAAATTACCCAAAATCTCCAAAGATGACCAAATTACCAAAATACCCCTCCATAGCCCAAAATCCCAAAAATTCCAAAAATTCCCAGAAAACCTCAATAAACCCCAAATATTCCCAATTTCATGTCTCTCAACTATCACATGACCCAATTTGGCCAATTTGGTCATCTTTAACCAAAATCCCCAAATTTTCCTTTAAAGACCCAAATTCCCCAAATCCAACTCAAATGTCCATCAATTTGATCTCAATTGACCCCATATTCAATCCTAAATTTAAATTCAATTTTTATATGGCCAAGATAAACCAAATCCAAGCATAATTGTCCCATGATTTGAGCCCAATTTTGATTTGGGTCAAAACCCCAATTTTGACCATATGACCTAATCTCACCAAATTGAACCCATAGCCTAGTCAATTAGCCTCAATTAATGTTTAAAAATCTTTATAACATTCCTACACATCAAAATCAACCATCAATTGTCCTTGGTGAAGCCTCATATCCATTTGATTTTGGCCTAAATCCAAAATTTAGCCCCAAATTGGCTAAGTCCCCAAATTTCACCCAATTGATTGCCTTAACCGCCAAATTGGCATCCAATTCATGTTGAAAATACTTCATAGGGTCCCCATTGACCATTTACAATAATAAATTTGGACTTATCCCAAGGCTAACCCAAGCTAGACCCAAGCCTAGCCCAACATGACCAAATTGACTAAAATTCAAAATTCCCTCAAATTGACCCTTCAATTGAGCTCAAAACCACTTTCATCCTTCATCAAAGCTGTTCCCTATGATCATCTACACCAAATGCAACCTTTATTTGGGCCAATTGACATGGCTAGACTAGACCAAACCCAAGATTTGGTCATTTGCACCCACATTGAACCCATGCACTGGCACAAAATGTGCCCAAACCACCCTAAAGTCACCAAATTAACTACATCACAGCCATTAGTTGGACTCAGTGACCAGTCCAAAAATCATGAAACCACCTCAATCAAGCCATGGACCGAAGGTCCCCCAAATCAAGTGATATTTTTTTCCAAAAATACATGTGCTTAAGATATCCTTACCAAAATTAGGTATCATTGCACTAAATTGTTGTGATATATTCCCCTGGGTTCCCTGAGCTCCTAGCCACCTCCCCCTAGCCGTCCAGTGGCCGAAAAAAGCTTAAAACCAAAAGACATCCCCATGGCACCTCATCCAAATCAAACCTAGAGGCCAGCTCATCCAAATCAAATTGAAGAGCTCCTCTGCCCTCCACCTAAGCACCACAATGCACCCAAACTTGTGCCCTGAGAGCCACCCTAAAATTTTCTTAGAGGGAGCTTTCCAAATCACTCACAGAGCTTCCTTGAGATCTCCACAGCCCATTCCAATCACTCCATTGCCTTGATTCCCCCTGTATAACCCTAATTTTGAGCTTAAAACTTAAGGCAGAAATAGAACATCTCTCAAAACTCCACCAAACTTCAATTGGTTGTGCCCACACCTTCACAACAACAAGAGAAGACAAAGCCCCATCAAATTACCCTCTGAAATAGCCTTCACCATAGCTCTAGACCAAAACTTGAAATTGAGTTTTCCCTGAGCTCCTAGCCACCTCCCCCTAGCCGTCCAGTGGCCGAAAAAAGCTTAAAACCAAAAGACATCCCCATGGCACCTCATCCAAATCAAACCTAGAGGCCAGCTCATCCAAATCAAATTGAAGAGCTCCTCTGCCCTCCACCTAAGCACCACAATGCACCCAAACTTGTGCCCTGAGAGCCACCCTAGGCTAGTTTTATAAAAACTCACCTCCACGGCCATGGCCAAATCACTCACAGAGCTTCCTTGAGATCTCCACAGCCCATTCCAATCACTCCATTGCCTTGATTCCCCCTGTATAACCCTAATTTTGAGCTTCAAAATTAGGGAAGAAACAAAACATCTCTCAAAACTCCACCAAACTTCAATTTCTTGTGCCCACACCTTCACAAAAGTAAGAGAAGATAAAGCCCCATCAAATTACCTTCTGAAATAGCCTCCACCATAACTCTAGATCAACACCTGAAATTGAGCTTGTTTGAATTCATACCTAGACCTTACACCACGGCAAGAGGCTTAATCCCTAGCCTCGTTGGACCCCAACAAACATGCCAAGCACCTCTAATTGAAGCCTTCCTTCTCAGAGCAAAGGTATAAAACTTCTCCTCCTCCCGAGCCTATTTTGATTCTCCATTTACTTGGGCTTGATTTCATGACACATTAACCATATCGATGTATTCGTCTCACTAAGACGAGCATTTTAAAATAAAATTCAATTAATTTGGTTGAGAAATGAGAGAGATCATAAGCCTTGAAGGTGGACGGCTCTCAACCTAAGCCATTGGGGACGATGACCACGCGTCATCCGATCGCACGTGTATCAAATGGATGGCCAAGATGAAGCCGGACAACGCTTCTTTACATAAACAGCGGGACGTGTGGCTGCTGGCGTGGAAGGCGGCCTCAAATACGAGTGCGCCAGTGTGCCACATGGAGTTTGGGAGCTGCCTAGGATCTACATGGCGTTGCGTGGATAAGTAGAAAAATAGGGTTTTTTATGTTTATTTAAACTCCCTAAACTTAAAAAATCCATAACTTTGTGTAGAAAAATCACAAAAATAAAATAAAAATACCCTCTTGCTCAGTGAACAGAGGAAAATAATGTGAAATAAACTTCAAGTCCATTTGGTGCATAAAATATTTTTATTTAATTAAACACTATTTGGGATCATTTAATTCTCCATGCAAATTGATTCATCACCTTGGCTTGAAATTTTGGCATGTTGTAGCCTTTGTCAAGAGAAACATCGTCTGATTTTTACAAATTCAGAGAATGTTCCTATACAGAGATCCATATTTTTGAAGATCTTGCACATTATTTCCTTAAAATAATCATGGAAATTAACATATTGATTAGAAAGTTCTAAGAAAATTTTGGAGGGTCCACTATGACTAGAGGAGCTTTTGGAAATAATTCCATAGGTCAAGTCATTTAAAATGCACTTAAATTTTACAAACACTAAATCAAACACTAAATCACTAAATAAATCACTAAATTAATTAATTTTGGAAAATATAAACATTTAAATGACTTGATTTTTGATCTCCACTGTAGTTTATGATCCAGAAAAGTCATTATAAAAAGTTCAAAATATTTTGAGTTTATTTGATAACTTAAGTTGATTTTTAAAGATAAATACCTCTTTTGACATTTACAAGATTTTTTACAAATCAAAATATAACTCAAAAAATTATGAAACTTAGTGTCTTGAGTT
>NW_018231785.1:133504-133768 GCF_001263595.1 Phalaenopsis equestris | reverse complement strand
GAAATGTTCTAAATTACTTCCTAATCACTTAGGAACAATTAGAATATTTTTACTAATTTTCTAAATAAAGATATTGAATTTCAAATCTTAAAAATAATTTTTAAAGGCTAAAAATGAGTTTACCACTAAAATAATTCCAATAAATCTAAGAAAAATTAGAAAAATATGAAATTTACTCCTTTGGGTTATCTAACCTCAGAGAGATTTTTCAAAAATACAAAACTTAATTTTCATCATTTAAAATATTTTATTTTTATTAAATAA
>NW_018231785.1:132748-133016 GCF_001263595.1 Phalaenopsis equestris | reverse complement strand
ATTAAAAATTTGGAAGTTTATTAAAATTAAATGATCCTGGACTTAGGGGTATGAATTTTGAAGTCAATAATTAATCAATTTAATACCTCTATATTGATTTCCAAATAAATCCAAGTCTTGAATCTTGACCACTTAAAGCTTAACCTTTTCAAAACTAATTAAGACAATCACATAGGTCTTAAGGGCTTAGCGGTGACTTAGGCCAAATCAAAATTGACTAAATAAGGATTAGAGAAATAAACATAATATAATCAAACATCCTTGAAAC
>NW_018231785.1:110505-132715 GCF_001263595.1 Phalaenopsis equestris | reverse complement strand
ACACTAACTTGCCTCTTTAAGGGTCTTCACCCACATAATTTTCAAAATTAAATTATAGATGATAATTACCTTACTCTTAGGGATAATTGATACATCAATGTTCATTGAGCATTAGGGTGTTTACAGGATGAATTATCAAGCAACATAATAAGTTTAAAAGAACTCGGGATTTTCTACTAGGCAGCGAAAGAGTAGCACGAAACTGCTCCTTTCTCTAGATCTATTGGATGTCTTGAAGATCTACTAAACTTAATACATTTTTCTTGACAAAATCATCTTTAATTAAAAGGACCCACCAAAATATGACATAAGGTTAGGAAAACCACAAGAACTTTACTTTTCGTGCTCTCCATAAGCTGCCTTAACATGCATTTTTAAGTTTCAGGTGGTGGAACGAGAAGGCTCGTCAGGTACGCTTTTACAGTTTACAGTGTTGTCTTTCTTGTACTTTTATGTTATACTTTTGTGCTTATACAAATTTGCATTGAAAACTAAAACTATTAGAATAGCCTCAAAACCAAAACTAAAATCCAAATTAAAATCACCCCACAACATTCAAAATATAAAATAACTCAAAATTTAATGACAAACATCACACAAAACTACAATTTCAACTAAATTAAGACATCTCTATTGGATGATCGGGAATCCCTTGGAGGAGGTAACCTACAGTTGCTAACAAGGCTTCCCACGGTCCAATATAAACCCTATTTAATTCTTTATATTAAATAGGGAAACTAGTCGGCAAATATAAAGGTTTCGCAGACCAGACGGACGTCATACTTTCCTTAGTTTATTTGATCGAGCCTCATCCTCAAGACTTGTGTTCATCCTTCGGGATAGATACATCGTTTGAGGTATAGTTCTCCTTCATTTAAACTATGAAAAATATGGGGTTAGTTTGATTTCATACTTTTCTGAACTTCAATGTCCTTCCAATGCGGGTGACGGGATTTCAATTCCGGCGGCCAACACCTTCTTACGGGTAATTCCCCTCCAACCAAAATAGTGTCGACAATTGTAAAGAGAGTCATCCTAACATTGTGAAAAAGAAGCTTGGGGACTCCAGGTTATGGGTCAATATGCTTAAAGTCAGGAAGGGTGGATTCTTCAATAGCTTTGCTGCCTCCACTTCACAAGCTTCTACTTCACAAGCTTCTACATCATGGGGTTAGACTTCTGGATCTGATTCCTTGTATTGGACAATGTCAACATCACTGTGGTTAAGGTATTAAATTTAGAGCATTTTTTAGACCATATGAATGTGTATATGAAGATAAAAAGTGATTATGAGGAGGAATACAACATAGCTATGGAGCATCTTAATAGAGGTAATCGGGATGTAATATTTCCTCAGTATCTTATATATCCACCATATGAGTCTACAGTTGTTTGGCATAATGATGATAGTAATATATCTTATATATCCACCATATGAGTCTACAGTTGTTAGGCGTAATGATGATAGTAATAAAGAAGAGGGTGATGAGTAGTTTGGATCTTTAGTTATATTTTATGTTTTTATTTGTTTTATTGTTATAAACTGTTGTTGGTACTAGTATTCTGTACTTTTTATTATGCTTTTAGTTGTAATTGTAAGGACTGTTAGTTTTTGTTATGTTATGTTTTGTTTCATACACCTATTGTGATGTATTTGTGTTTAGTGAGTAGTTATTATTTTTAGTGGTAGTAATTATTTTAATTTTTTTGTTGTATTTAGTTAGTCTATGTTGAACTTAATTCTAGAATCATAGCAATGTTTAGAGTCTAGCTAACTTTTTACTTTTAAAAGTTGCATGCTTAAAATTTTCAATTTAATACTAGTTATTTTTCCATATGTTGCAGTCATGTATGTTTGTTAGTGTGTTTATTTGCTTTTATGTTATACTCCACTTCATAGAAGTTTGATGAATCTCTATATGTTAAGAAAATTGAAATTTGATCAATTAAATTTTTACTCCTCTTTTTAATTTTTTTACTTGCATATTTTGGATATAAAAAATCTTGCAAGCATGTTATAATTAGTTTTCATTCTTGCTTATTTATATGATGCTAAAATGTTTTTATTTCTATTAAAAATTTAAGTTTGGGGGGACGAAAAAATTTTTAAAAAACTTAAAAGTTTATTTGTTGTCAATTGTATTTCAAATAAGTTTGATTTTGATTTGAAAAATGATTATGTATTTGAAGTTATATTAAGGAAGTAAAACTTTGATTTTAGAAATGAGTAAGAGAATTTAATAAAAATTTATAGTAATGAAGAAAAGCTTAAGGTTGCAAATATTTAGCGTGGAAAATGCTAAGTATTGTGTAACTATCTTTAATAGAAAAAAATTGTATCTTTGAAAAAGATTTAGAAATTTAGACCTTTTATTTTGAAAACTTAAATTTATTTTATTTAAATTAATTTTCAAAACTATTATTATGTTTTTTAAGTAAAAGAAAAATATCAACTCTTTGCATTAGGAAAGGAAGAGTGGAATTCAAAACTATTAAAAGCATATCCAGATATAGTAATCCTTGCCTGAGAAAAAGAAAGAAAAAAAGAAAAAAAAAGAAAGAAAAAAGAAAAGGAAAAGAAAAGAAAAAGTTCAAAAAGGGAGGAGAAGCTTAAGGATTAGTGACTAATCAAAAATTGGTTCCACATCTGATCTTTTTAAAGTATAAGACTTGAGAAACTCTTAAGTTTAAGGATATAACATAGTGAGTAAAATTATACTTAATAAAAAATTTTAAATGGAGATAATAAAATGTCTAAACTCTATATTTAGAAAATCTACAATATTTCTGAATTAGATAGGAACTCATAATTTCATGTTTCTTAAAATTAAAAATTTCTAAACTTTAAGTTGGTCTCATTTACTAATTTTTTTTCTAAATTGGACTACAATATTTCTACATCAAAATTTTGGTAACTCATAAAAAAACTCATATACATTATCTACTTACGTTGGTTTCAAATGATTGAAAGGTAACTTGAGGACAAGTAACATCTTAAGCTTGAAGGATTTTGATACACCTAAAATATACAATGTTTTTATACACATTTTTATACCTATTTTTTAGATATTGTTCTTTAATGAAGGGTATTTGTGTGTTTTTCTTGCAGGTACAATCTAATAGATGAAAAAAGCTAAAAGAAGTGAAAAAGGGTCAAATTTAGAGCAAAAATGAAGAAAGGTGCAAAAATGAACTAGGTCGCCTAAGCATCAGAGGCTCCACCCCTAAGTGCTAGGTACCCAGCGCTTATGCACCAAAAGTAGTTACTTGATGATATATTTAATTTGAACAGATTTTTGAAGAGGTGTTTGAAGCAACTTTGAAGCAACCCTTGGTAAAAACGAAGAGGTGTTTGAAGCAACCCTTGGTAAAAACGTAGGAAATAGCCCATGGATGGCTTAATTCATTCAAATGGCTTTTAAGGAGGCAAATTCTAGAAGATTTGTTGAATGGAGACACATTTTGAAGGGACACCAAGACACCTTTTAGATTTTGATTAAAGAAGACTTGGATCGTCAAAGCCAACCACTAGAGGCTAGTCACCCATTAAACTTTACAACCTCATCCATCCAAGTAAACTGCCACCGCCGCTGCCGACCAACTTTTCTTTTTATTTTGAGTTTTGTGAGTGAAGGAAGAGAATTCAAAGGAACCTCAAGACATTTTGTGGAGGGTATTTGAGATAAGTGTTTATATTTGTGACTACACTTGATTTTAATTTAGATTTCCTATTTGTGTGCATGATTTCTACTTTTAAAGTCATGTGTGGTTGTGTTTTCTCCATGGATTCTGAGAAGTTTTCTTTATCTTTTTCCTTAGAATGATAAGTGATTAAATATTTAAAGGAAGTTGTGTGAAGTATTAGGCTTCAATGTTGGAAGAAGTTTTGATGATTTGAAACCTTGCACTTCATTTACTTCTTGATTTGGCTAATTAAGATGTTAATACCTGTTGTGGAAACATGTAAGATCTGAGATGGTATTGTCTCTATCAACAAATGATTAGAATCATATATTAATTTCATGAATGAGAATGTAGTTCATGGGGTTAAGTGCAAATTAATAAGGAAATAAAATTTTAAAGTGTGTAGAATTAGTGAACTTTAGAGTGACTGGCTAAAGCCCCCAATTTGATTTATAATTTTAGATTTTCATATTTGATGTTAGCCCCTAGGTGGAGGGAGAAAAGGGAACTCTAGTGTGAGAGCTAGTATCTTCCCTACCTAGCTGTCTTCAAGACTATCCAAACTATAGATTAACTAATATTCTTTATAGCATCTCTAGTAAGGGTAAAAAAATTATTGCTTCTATTTGGTACAACCTATTTAGCATACTTCCACAACATAATTTCTATATTTATCACTATTCATAATAAAAAAAAAGATATTTTATTTACATTACCTTCATCTTGCCAGTATTTTAGTTAAGTTAATTAGTTTCTTACTTTATTTTCAATTATCAAAAATTAAAAAAAGAATCAAACTTTCATTCTTATTTTAGCTTCTTAAGTTTTAGTAAGAATATATTGATAAATAATTTTTTTTTTAAATCTATTTCTCCTTGTGGGTTCGATATTCAGGACTTAATCAGAAAGTTTTATATTACTTGATAACGATATGTATACTTTTGTAGTATATCATATTAAAATATTATAACTACATTCTTATTTGCTTCATAGTGAAAGATTTACCTAGATTTTGGTTTGGATCAAGTTTTTTGTTTTGTTGAAAATTAAAAATAACTATTAAAAAAATTAATCACATAATCGCTTACATCACATCTTACATTTATATATATAGAATGTCAGGATCAACTGCTAATGTTAGATTTGTTGTGTCGGATTCGGGGAGGAAAATCCTCGAACCCCTGACCATGTATGATTAACTTTTTTCCCCACCGACATATTATGAATATAATGAATATGATTTTGGCTACATTTTAACCATTTATAGTGATAATGTAACTAACTTTGCTCTGATCTTGATTCCCAAATCAATCCTCAAATCATACTTAAGTTTAATGAACCTATTAACGAGAACGATGAAGATATTGACAACATTGGTTACGATAGCACTGGGAGTGAGGAATCAGTCCTCTAGTGCCACGGTGCACCACTTGCTATCAACTTAGATCTCTCTGAAGAAGAAGAAGAGACACTAGAAATTTTTTTACAACATCTCAGAAAGAAGAAATCACAGAGATAAACCTAAGGAGTGGGAAAGTGCTACCCCCGAGGTCAGCTCGAGTGGATAAGAGAAAATAAATAGTAACTCAGGAAGAGCTACCTCAACCTCCACCAGTGGAAGAACCACATAGCCAAGCGAAGATTGGAGGATTATATAAAGTGGATTACAATGTGCTAGCTTATCTTAGGAGGTTGTCAGCCAAACTAAGCATTTATTACACTCTGATCCTGTCAAAGAAAATGAAAGAGTCTCTGGTTATAGCTTTGTTTGACCCAGAGATTTGCTTAGCTCAGTTGGTCAGCACATCCTTTGATGAAGTTTGTTCATTAAAGGAACAGCCTGGGATGACCTTCATAGATGAAGACTTGTTGCTCAGTACTACTGACCACAATCGGCCGCTCTATATATACATTAATATCGATCAATTCGTGTTGTCCAGAGTTTTGGTAGATTCTAGAGCATCACATAACTTAATGAGTCTACGAACGCTAGCATATTTGGATATTTAAGCTCAAGAGCTTACAGTCGATAAAATGATGTTAAGAGGACTCAATCAAAAGGGAGAAAGAGCCCTTGGATTAATTGCATTACTTATGAAAGTTGGAGAATTAGTAACAACGGCTAAATTCCATATCATCGACGCTGAGACCTCTTTCAATGCTCTACTTGGTTGACTGTGGATCACGAACACAACATGGTTTCGTCGTCTCTACACCAATGCATCAAATATTTCAAGGAAGGACAAGCACACTGTATCAAGGGAGATTTACAACTATTTTTAGTCATGAAGCTGGCATTCATGAAGATGTCGCCTAATACGTGCCTCAAAAAAAAATTATCTTCTCTTGTGAAGTTGTGACAAATAAAAATAAGGATTCAGAAGGATCACAAGGGCAAAGCCATACAGCTCCATTTCAGTGATATTCCATAACTCTTTTGCAACAAATTGGTGGGGGTTTTCTTAGTTCGCACACTCGAGATCAAGGCTGGGGACGTGGACGGGGAAGAACCAATACAATGGTTGGATAGACTATGTCAATGATCAACATCGACATGGAGGAAAGTCCTGATGAAGAAAGCTCTGATGAGGAAATGATGATGATAAAAAAAAAAAAAAAATGATAAAATAAAAAAAAAAAACCACAGTACAAGATATCCTTGGAAGATGTGGAGAAAAATGAATATGAGTCAATGTATGATCGGATCAACCACTATGTCAACACCATGACCCTTACTCCAATCTACCCTCAAAAGGTTGAGAGTTTAGAGGTCAAGAAAGTTTGTAGCATTGGTTAAAAGCCAATCAAGTTTTATCGTGTTTCCCCTTCTACTAGTTCTGAAAATCATGTAAATTTAGAAGAGGATTCTAATGAATGAATGGAATTATCTTTTAGTTACTTCTCTCCTTGTGTACAAAAATTAATTTAACAGGGATATGTGTCGAAATAGATGCCAAAGGATAAGCTACAACTTTTTGAAAAATTATGGTATGTTAAAAGTCAAAACCCCAACTCAAAAGAAGGTCTCAGATTTGGTACTTTAGGACCAGTCAATGACTTTAAATTTTGCATGATTGTTACTAGAGGATTGGAAGATGATTGCCTCAATGTAGAGGATGACTCTCAAGATAAGTTAATAGATGATGCTCTGTCATATTTTGAAGAAGAAATTAAGTCACCTATTGATGAATTGAAGGAGATCAACCTCGGGATTGAAGAACAGTCCCAGCCAACATTTATAAGTTCTTTACTCAACGATAAAGAATCAATGGAGCTAATCAAGCTATTATCAGAGTTCATGGATTATTTTGCCTGGAGTTATAATGAAATGTCAGGGCTGTCTTCAGAGGTCGCAGTGCATAAACTTAGGGTGGGCAAAGATATGACCCACAGTAAAATAAGTTCCCAGAAGGATGCGCCTCGAGATAGAGCAACAAGTCATTGTCGAGGTGAAAAAGTTAATAGATTCTAACTTTGTAAAAGAAAAGAATTGCCCAACATGGTTAGCCAATATTGTACTAGTTAAGAAAAAAAATGGAAAAATCTATGTATGTGTCTACTTTAGGGATTTAAACAAGGCATGTCCAAAGGACTAGTTCATGTTATCGATACCAAAATTAATTGTGGGCATCGCATCAGCACATGAGATTTTCTCTTTCATGGATGGATCGTTAGGTTACAACCAAATCAAAATGGCTCTAGAGGATGCAGCACTTACGGTTTTCAGGACATCAATTGAGATCTTTTGCTACACAGCGATGCCATTCGAATTGAAGAATGCTAGAGCAACATATCAACGAATGATAACAAAGATCTTTGACGATCTAATTCACAACCAAGTGGAGTGCTACGTGGATGATCTGGTCATTAAAAGCAAACATAAAATAAACTATTTGTACTATTTAAGGATCATATTCAAATGATTACAATAATATAATCTAAAGATGAATCCCTTAAAGTGTGCCTTTGGTGTCACCTCATCGGGGAATTGAGATCGACCCAGATAAGATTAAAGCTAACTTGGAAATGCCTCCACCTAAAACCTTGAAACAACTTCGCTCCTTACAAAGAGAAGTTGGCATATCTGAGACACTTTATTTCTAATTTCTAATCCAAGTAGGTGTCAGCCCTTCTTGACATTAATTCAAAAGGGCAGCAAATTCTTTTGGGAAGAGAAATGTCAGCGGGCCTTTGAGGATGTTAAGCGATATTTAACACCTCTTATTTTGGCATCCCCTATCCCAAGAAAATTGCTGATACTTTATAATACAGCCTTAGACAACTCTCTCAAAGCCTTATTAGCTCAAGTCAATGATGAGGATAAGGAAAATGCGCTCTACTACTCTCAAATCCCTGTTAGCCAGAAACGACATAGGATCCGGAACAGTTATACCAGACAAAGCAAGAATTGGTTTGATTTTCATCACGCCAGATAAGGGTAAGTTGAGATTCTCCTACTACCTGACAGAGCCATGTAAAAATAATGAAGCTGAATATGAAGCACTAATCACTTGGTTAGAATTGACAATCTTGATGGATATAACAGATATTACCATCTATGGCAAATCATAACTCGTCATCCAACAAGTAACCAGACAGAATAAGATTTTGAAGCCAAGATTAACAGAACATCATCAGTACACAATGAATATTCTTGAACAGATCCCCATTGTGACTCTTTACCAAATTCCTCGGGGAGATAATGCCCATGCTGATGTTTTAGCAAAACTTGCAAAAGAATTGACATGTCCCTAAAAGGATCAATGAAGATTAGAGCAAGCTATTGATGGAATATTTACAAAGTAGAAAGCTGCCGAAGGACAAGTTTGAGGCATACTACATCATGAGAAGAGCTATGTCATATGCTCTAGTGAGCAATGTCCTCTACAGAAGATCATTCAATCAGATGTGGTTGTGATGTCTAAGCATAGCAGAAGCACATAATATCATCAAAGAAGTACATGTTGGATTGTGTGGTGCTCACCAGTTAGGATCAAAAATGAAAATTAAGATGAAGAGACGGATATTATTGGTCGGTGATGATATTCAATTGCATGGATACATCCAAAAGATTTCACCTTTGTCAAGTGCATGGGGGTGGTCTTACACCAACCTCTGAATGTGCTACACCCCACTGTTGCCTTGTGGCCATTTGACTGTTGGGGTACAAACATAATAGGTCTGATAGACCCTCCATCCTGTAAGGGATTTAAATTTATCATTATCACTACAGATTACTTCTCCAAATGGGCAGAGGCAGTGTTATTATGAGAGGTTACAGCACAACATGTTCTGCAATTTTTCAAAAGCTAGAATGTTTACCGTTTTGGTTACAGCACAACATGTTCTGCAATTTTTCAAAAGCCAGAATGTTTAATGTACCTCGCAGAGTGATTTTTGACAATGGGACAGCCTTCAAGAGCACAAAGATCAACAATTTTTTCAAAAGGCGTGGGATAGACTGGAGGTACTCTATGATTTACTATCCCAGAGAAAACAGCCTAGCCAAGGCTTTCAATAAGATGCTCGTACAAATCTTAAAGAAGACATTGGACAAAAACAAAAGATGGACAAAAACAAAAGAGAACGAAAACAAAAGAGATTGGCATAATAAACTACTAGAAGGTCTGTGGGCCAAACAGATGAAGTTCAGAACTTCTTCTCAATGTACACCTTAAGCACTTGTGTATGGGTCTGAGTTTGTACTGCAGTTAGAAGTACAGACACCTTCTCTCAGAGTCACCACATCCAACCAAATCACAGCTGAAGAAAGCAAAACTCACACTTGATAAACTGGAAAGTTTGGAGGAAAAATGACTAGAAGCATAAAAACATTTAGAACTTTACCAAGCAAGGATGGTGCAGGCTCATGATAAATTGGTCTACTCAAGGGCGTTCAAAGTTGGTGAACTTATTCTCATTCTCAAAATAGGTGAAAATTTTGAACGAACTTGGGAGGGACCATTCATCATAGAGAAAGTCTATTCGGGAGGAGCTGACTAGCTGGTGGATTTTTGAGGTGAAAGACCTATGCTACCGGTAAATGGCCGCTACTTAAAGACATACTACCTGACTTGATGTTGCTTGAAATTGACTTTTTAAAAATTTGATTGTTCTGGGTTATTTATTTGGCCAAGTGTCTGTGATTGGGTCCAAAATTTTCTAATAAAATTAACCTCAACAAAATGAAAATTTTAGAATTTGTTCACTTTAATTTCCTCTTTTTATCCCTAATTTTGAAATTCCATTTAAATTAAAATAAATTAAATAAATAAAATTTGCACCTGTACGAATTAAAACTTATGTTTAATAATTGCTTCATTCTTGTTCTTGTTCGTGCTTAATTTTAACGCACTAATGTCTTTCTATCTTCTACAGAAAAATGTCAGAATGAAAGTTGATTTTTGCCTTTAGAGGTTCCTTAAAGACAACTTGAATCTCACATTGAACAGAGAAAGGGCAGCTCAGGGTGGCATTGTAGATTTTGACTTAGACTTCGGTCAGGTCAATGTAAACTATGAGGGTCCCTTGATGAACATAGTTAGCCACTAAGAGAAGAAGGGTTACGATCGCTGTTAAGGATCAGTACTAAAGAAGACTCCTCTCTGAAAAGCAAGAAAATGATAACACAATAGAATTTGATGGAAGGGACTAGTTGTTTGTCATCCATGATACTTGCACTAATAAGATATTTAATCGGTGCTAATGAAGAAATGGTGCGGATGCACCACTAAGATTCCATGAGAAGAAAAGAGAACATCATAAGATCTTTTCAATGAGAAGAAAAGAGATGACTGAAGGAGGCACAAAATACACTCACCCTGATTCTTTAGGGGAAGATTTATGATCCTTGCATGAACGAGGCTTCTTCTAGTCTGCCAGTTACAGAAGACGAGTTTGAGTTTCCCGTAGAACAGATACTACCAGCAGTACTATACAAACGTTACAGGGGTTTCCCAATGTGCAACGTTGAAGCCCCTATTCAGGCATCAATAGGAGGAGCATTCGTGGAATGCCTATTCAAGCATAAACTGGAGGAACATTCATGTAATGCCCAACATGCAATGTTCTCCACTTAGGCCACTACAGTTCTTTTGAGGAGTTCATAGCAGTTGACACAGAAAGTTAGAAGATAGCTTACTTGGATACTAAGTCATATATTTCATTACCTACAGAGCCAAGTCGGACTTGGTATCCTACAGATGTGGAGATGAGGGAGCCGCAGAGAATTTGAATTCTACAAGAAAATACAAGGAAAATTTTGTCAACATTTTGGAAGGCCTGGAGTTTTATATGGGGGTATTCTCCGAAAATAATGAAAGAAGAATTCTAGACTGTATTTTTTAACAGAGAGATAGAGGTCAAGCAGGATTAATAATGGAAAGAACTTATTAAGAACCATGAAAGTGGATGCAAGGAAAAGGCAGGATAACATCCAATGTGGTTGTTGCTACAATTTCACTAAAGATGAACAAGGGAACCCTTAGGTATCTTAAGAAACAATGAGGTGGATATGATGCCCTCTGAAATAAAGAGGATGGTCAGATGGAGTGTACTACCAGCCGATTGCATTCCAAACAGCTTTATAATCAACATTTACGATGATCAACATTCATTTACGATGAAGGAGATTGCATTCCCCCACACATAGACCATCATGATTTTGTGAGGCCCTTCTGCACAGTGTCTTTCATGAGCAAAAGCAATGTACTGTTTGGAAAATAAATTAAAGTTATCAGCCTTGGGGAGTTTAAAAGAATTTTTGAGATTCCACTACCAATAATTTTAGTACTGATTCTTAAAGAAAATGTAGCAGACTTAGCCAAGTACTGCATTCTAAGGGTACGACACCACAGAGTGTCTATGACATTCAGAAGGATGGACAATAACAAGATGTAATATGGGTTTGAAATAAATCTAGAGTTAAAGGAGCTATGACCGAACGAGCTATGAGAGCACCTCTAAGTACATGCTCTAAGTACATGTAAAAGGAATTCTTATCCTGGAGCGTGGCTTAGTAGGTCAGCTTGATCAGTAGCTCATCCCACAGAGGACAGATAGACAATTTTTTTACCTTTAGCACCACGTCAGAGCAGCATATATGGTATGTATTCAGCATATGATATGTCAGATGTGTTCAGCATATGATGTTTCAGATGTGTTCAGCATAGGATGTTTGAAATATCCAAAATGTTGCTTCTTTGATGCTTTCAGCATGTATTCAGTCTGTAACCCCTGTTTCAAGCAGATTAATGAAATTTCTTTCAGATTTCAACATGTTTGTCAAATTTTTCTTTTGTGTGATTGATAAAGAGTCGTGGAACTATTCGTTGGATTTTTGAATTTGTTATAACAAAAGTTTTATATTAAAATTTAAATTTGTTTTTTGAAAATCAACCAATAAAAATTAAATTTTGAAAATGTACTTTGATAACTAAATATGACAAAGATAACAAGAAAAGAAAATGACAAGTTTTGTTGAGTTTTTTCCTCTTGAGTTTCATGTTTCTTACTTTTTTCTTGCGTAGCACAACTATCCTTGTTCACACCAATTTCTTCACATCCCCGTGAAGTTTCACACTCTGCACAAAGACTCACAAATTTTCCTCACCAATGTCAATCTTCTCATGTCAACATGTCTATGAGTTGAACACCACAAATTCTCTACACTATTTTCATGTTGTTCTCGGGGTCAGTACCGAGAACCGATATATTTTCCCGCTATGCCTTGGGTTAGATGTGAGTCTCAGCGCTTACCTCCCCAGCATAGCAAATATTTTCCTTGTCACCATTTGGGTTGGATATGAGTCCCAGAGCTTCAGAGCTTTCCTTCCTAGCATGACCATGACAGATATATTTTCTTGCTACCTCTTGGGTTGGATGTGAGTCTCAGTTCTTTCCTCACCAACATAGTTGTCGACACAATTTTAGGGGGGTCCTGTGGAAGCTGTCGGTAGCCGGAATCAAACCAACCTCATATCTTTCATAGTTTAGATGAAAGATCACTACATCTCAAGCAATGAATCTTTCTCTAAAGATAAACACATAACTTGATAATGAAGCTCAATCAAATAAACTAAAAAAAATATGACATCTGTTTAAGTCCGCAAAAACAATTTTATCTTCACTCACAAGTTCCCCTATTTAATATGAAAAATTAAATAGGGTTTTATATTAAGCTAGGTTCTTGAAAGCTTCCTATAAAGGCATGCCTTTACAGTTAATTACATCTTAGATAACTGAAGTCACCTAAGAAAACTCTCGATAAAAATCAGGGGATATTGTCTTCAAGAATGTCAAAGGATAGGACTTTTCAAAGGATCGGACAAACAGGTGTGAAAAGAGAATGGCTCAAATTTGAAACATTTAATTTTAGAATCCAAAGGAAGAAGAACTAGGAGATGCCACAGATCCTGAGGAGAACCTCGGTGACTTCCTAAGTTGTCCTCCTATTTGGCATCAATTTAAAGGAGAAATATTTAAGTGTTTCATCCTGCCAATTTTATTAATTAGGGCTTACATTTAATTAGGGCTTACATCCAAGGGCTTACATCCATGTGAAATGATCACAAAAATAGCCTAGAAGATATGAGGATTTAGGTTGTGATGAATGACAACCTCAGAATATAAAAGCAAGTTAGGGCTTATATTGTATAGCAGAGCCATACAAAGGCCTAAAGAAAATTTAAGGGTTTATGTCACACTAAGCGGACGACCTCAAAATCTTATGTCTTCTGATTTAATTCTAAGGCATGGTTTAGCCGATGTAGACATGTTTTGCTGTTACAGATGGTTGTGCTGCCCATAATGCTAGCTTCAAGCTCCTCATCATAGTAAGTTTAAGTTTTCTAATGTGTCAAGTCTTGATGTCAAATCAAATGTTTCTTAAGATTATTTTTATTTAAATATTATGGGGGATATTTAAATTTTATTAGAGCGACACCGATTACGATCCTATGATTCCCTCATTCCAGCACCACTATTTTTCTTCGGATTCACTTAGTCCAAAATAATTTACTAAACTTAATTTAATGAGTTCCACACTTTCATTTAGACCGTGGAAAATGACAACCGTAAGTTACCTCCTCCAATAGTTAATTTAATGAGTTCCACACTTTCATTTAGACCGTAGAAAATGACAACCGTAAGTTACCTCCTCCAATAATTCTTGATCATCCAATAAAGTCATTTTAATTTAGTTGCAAATTTTGTTTGTGATTAGATTTTGAGTTGCCTTATATTTTGACTGTTGTGGCAGTGTATCTTATCTTGTTTTGATTTCTTAATTTTGTTTTGGTTTCAACTTTGTGGCTATTCTAAAAGTTTCAGTGTTGACATGCAGGGTGACTTTATTGTTTAACATGCATGTTTATAAGTAGGGGACAAGAGGTGTAAATAAATAAAAGTGAATTGCAATGCAATAACTTAAAATCATACCTATCGATACTTCTCGTTCCTCCACCTGAAAGGTCAATATTTATAAAGCAAATGTATATAATTTTGCAAGAAAAGTAGAAAACACAAGTTTGAGGTGTGTCTGTCAGATCCTATGTCAAACCCTGGTGGGTTCTATTTTTTCATCTCTGGTGATGATTCTATTGAGAAAATCATAATAAGTCCAAGTGTCCTCCGAGATTCTCAGAAGAACATGAAAAGTCCTGGGTAATACCCTAAACATTTCATAGTCCCTCGAATCATCTCGAGTTAATTTTCGTCTTATTATGTTTGCTATGTGGTTCACCCAGTTTATAGCCTTAAGCTCAGTGAACTTTACATTTTTAATTATCCCTTTAAGTGGGGTAAACATTACTTGATGTTTCACTTACAAATTATATGGGTAAAGGCTCTTAGGGGCAATTTGGCTTAATTAAGAAACTTGGCCGGTTTGATTTTTAAAGATTGGCTTGTAGTGTTTTAAAGTTTCAAATTAATTATAGGTTATTTTCTAAACCTCATTAGACAAAATTTTGATTAAACCTAATTAACTACTAAGCCCTTAAAACTTAATGGGTAGATTTGTAATTTTTTGAAAATTTTAAATATTTAAATTTTTAATCCTTTACGTGTGTCATAAATTATTTCACAACCATTAGTTGGGGTTTTAAGTCAGTTGGTTATGCTCTTCCAAAGTCAAACCCCTCACCTTAATATTCTTATTTAATTATTCTTCCAAATTTGATCAATTTGAAAAATTACAAATTACAAATTTATCTAAATTTATCTTTAATGAGACAAAAGTGAGATTGGTTGCTACCATTTACCCCTTTCATATTTCAATCATCAAGACATATTAATTAAGATCATCGAATCCTCATTTTCCCTTTGGTTAAACCTGAATATTAATTAAGGAATAAATTCCAAAATTACCGTTTTGCCCTTCAAGGCCCTAACACCTCATAATTCATTAAATCAAACTTAAATGACTTTAAAATTTTTTATGTTACCCCATTCATGGGTTAATTAAAACATCAGAGGAGAAAATGTGATTTTTCTAAATTTATTTAATTTTATAATTATTTTTAATGCAAAAATAGAGATTTTAATGAAAATTTAATTACTCAACCAAAATAAAGCTTTTGTCCTTAAGAAAATTATTGGAGGTTCACATTGGTCAGAGGACCATATTGACCAAATTTTATAATTTTTGAAGGTATATTTTAATTATTAGAATTATTTGTTTGTTTTGAGTATTAATTAATTAAAAAAATATTATTTAAATGGAAAATTAAATTTTAAATTTTTCTTAAATCTCTTTGAGGTGACGGAACCTAGAGAAAAAAATTTTATAAGTCATGATTCAAACCTTAATATCTCGCTTGATACTCAATTAAATCAAGTGCAGTTTCTTCCTATCGAATCGTCACCATGAGATGAACACATCCATATCGTTAATCAAGTCTTAAATCGAGTCTATGAGCATGTAGAATTAAAATAGGATGCGTTTGAGGGGAGAGTTCAATACCTTTACCCAGGAGGTGTGGCCTCAATTGGGAGCTTCAAAAAGCTTGAGTTGAGTCTAGAGAGCTCCTAAATGAAGCCTTCGGCCATGGTGAAATGCCTAGGCATGAAATCATTCGACGCCAATTTAGGGTGTTGATCAAAGTCTATGCTAGGGTGATATAGTGATGGGGCTTTTATGTGGGATCTTCTTCTCTCGCTCATGGGATGGTGTGGGTGTAATTAATTTGACTTTGGTGGAGTCTAGAGGGATGCCCAGTTTTGGGTTTGATTTTGATCTCCAAAATTAAGCTCAAGCAGTGGGTTTGAGGGATGGAGGATGGTTGGATTGGAATCAAGAGGTCTTAAAGAAGCTCTGGGAACAATGTGGCAGAGTCTCCCCAAAGAATTTTAACCTCTCCCCCCTTGGCTGTGGAGGGTGATTTTAAATTGAGGGGCTTAAAGGCTGCAATTGGGCCAACCAGTGGGTAGATTTAGTTGCTTAAGTGGAAGGAAGAAAGGGGAAACAATCCAATTGGGTTGAGCCAGCTTGGTTGGGTGTAATTTTGGTTTTATCTCATTGCTCCTCCTTGGTCATGGTGTTTTCCGGCAGCTAAGGTGGCTGGTTGGCTAGGCTCAGGTCACCATCTGGTCTGGGGAAGTCAGGGCTTAGGTTTGGTGCAATCAATTTGGGGTTTTCATGTGTAAATGTGTTAAATTAAAATAGGATTGTGGAAGGGTCATTTTGGGTCAATTTAGGTGAATACATGATTTGGTGTTGGGCTCACCCACCAAGGCTGGTTTGGGCTGAAGAGGAAATCATTTGGCTCAGCTTAATTAGTGAGGAGAGGTCCCTATCCAATGAATTTGGCTAAGCATGGGTTAGAGTGTCATTAAAAGGGTTAAAAAAATTTTTAAGGAGGCTTGAAAGTGGCTCCTCCTGTTGTCATTAATAGCTTGGTGTGATGGCAAAGGCTCATATGGCTCACCTATGGCTTGGGGATGGCTTCATGGCTTGTCCTTGGCTTGGTTACATGCATGAGTAAGGATTTTTGGATTTTATGGGGTGTTTTGGTGATGTTTGTCATGAGGCCTAATATGGAATGATTTGATCATGAATTTAAAACTTATGGAATGATTTAATGAAATGAATGATGAAGAGAAAAATTGTCATGTGGGCTTTGTATTTGGGTTTTTGAAATTAGATGTGGTGGGTATGGGCTTTTAAAATTATGGGTGACTTTGGGCCAAAGTTTGGGTCAATCAAAGGTTTAATTTTTTATATAATCAAAGGTTTAATTTTTTTATATGGAGATGTCATGAAGAGTTTTGAAAGGATTTCAAATGATCTTGAATTGAATTGGATGAACAATTTGGTGGAATTTAGACATAGGGTCAATTTAGGAATTTTTTGTTAGACTTGGGTTTGGATGAAATTGAGGTTGAAATTTGGTCAAATTGGTCTTGTATTTGGTTTCAATTTGTATTTAGGATTTCAATTTGTATTTAGGTTGTTGGATTTTGGTTTGGAATTGAAATTGGGCAAGATTGGGGTCAACTAGGTAAAGACTGAGGGTAATTTGGGGAAATTGGGCCTTTAAGGGAAAATTGGGGCTTTTGATCAAAATGGGTCAAATTGAGTCAATGTGATGGTTCAAAATTGAAATTAGGAATATTTGGGATGATTTTTGAAATTTTTGAAAATTTTTGGTCATGAGGGGAATTTTGGTAATTTTGGCAAATTTGGGGGTATTTTAGGGATTTTGAAATTTTGGTGAATTTTGGCCCCTTTAGGTAGTGGGGAATTATTTGAGATGAATTTTGGGCAAATTTGGGTGTTTTGGATAATTTGGAAATTTTGGCAAAAATTAGGGCGGTAGGGGTATTTTGGTAATTTGGTGATTTTGGGCTAGATGGGCAAGTAAGTCATGAAGTCATGTCAAACCAACCGGAGCCATATGAGGACTCCATTTGGATGTTCAATATGCTGGTCCTAAACTTCTTAGCCAAGGGCTAGGGGTTTGGGTCCTTCCGTATGGGCTTCCTAAAAGGAGTCAGGAGATCAAATTAAGTGCCTTCCGTATGGGCTTCCTAAAAGGAGTCAGGAGATAAGTACAAGTGGTCTTAAGGTTTAGGTGTATGAAAAAGTGTAGTGTGTGCAAACCAGCCTAACCAAGACCAGAACACCCAGGGTTAGTCCTAAGGCTTGGCCATCCTATGGGGATTCTCCTTGAGCTCCCTCATGTTCACCCCACCTACTAAGTGCTAGAGGTTAGGACCAATATGTGGAACTTCAAGTTGAGCAAATAAGAGTGTAAAATTTCTAAAAGTGAGGGTTCCTTTTCTTGTCCTCTAGGGATAGTTAACAGGAAAGTCCTATGGCTATACCTTAGGCTACTATGGAGGAAATTAAACCTCAACCAAAAGTGAGCTCAACAAATGGACCCCCAATAGATGTGGTGTGTCGGGTAAGCACACCGCACGTATTGGCACTGACCAACGAGATTAACAAAACCAACACAGACTTCTAAGTCAACAAACCTATAACGAAGAGTAAGATTGAGTGACAATTGTTTCCGCTAGGGAATTGGCAAGTGAATGTTTGATCAAAACTGAGAACTCAGAACTTTTGTTGGGGATTAGAAAAGATAGGGTTTCAAAATATCAAATTTTAGGTGTTTTGGAGGATGGGAATCAGTATTTAGGGGCTGAGCCTGAGAAGGGAATTGCAATTCGGGTACCAATCCTAGAAAGAGAATCGAAATTTAGATACCGACCTCAAAAAGAAGGGAGTTAGAATTTAGGTACTGATCAAGAGAAAAGGATTAAAATTTAGGTATTAATGCCAGAATGAGAATCAAATGCCTTACTCCATTTAAGGTGGTCTTAAAACTGATCTCAAAAGATTTGAGTTGAGAATCATATGCCTTAACCCATTTAAGGTGGACTTAAATTGATCTCAACAGATGAGAATAGGATGCCTTACTCAATTTAAGGTGGTCTTACACCTATCTCGAAGATATGGGTAGAGAATCGGATGCCTTACTCCATTTAAGGTGGTCTTTAACCAATCTTCAAAGATGAGAATAGGATGTCTTACTCCATTTAAGGTGCTCTTAAACCTATCTCAAAGAATTGGGTAGAGAATTGGATGCCTTACTACTTTTAAGGTGGTCTTAAAACTGATGTCGAAAGATGAGAATAGGATGCCTTACTCCATTTAAGGTGGTCTTAAACCTATCTTAAGGATTTGGGTAGAGAATCTGATGCCTTACTTCATAATGTAGTCTTAAAACCAATCTCAAAAGATGAGAATAGGATGCTTTACTCCATTTAAGGTGGTCTTAAGGTGGTCTTAAACCTAGGTCTTAAACCTATCTCAAAGATTTGTGACACATTAGGGAGGAAAGCTTTGGGACTCATATCTAACCCAAATTGTGACAAGAGAAATATCTGCTACGTTGGGGAGGAAAGTGTTGGGACTAACATCCTGCCCAAGAGGTAGTAGGAAATTCATTTGTCACACTAGGAAAGAAAGCTCTGGGATTCATATCCAACCCAAATGATGACAAGGGAAATATATGCTACGTTGGGGAGGAAAATACTGGGACTCACATCAACCCAAGAGGTAGCGGGAAAATATATCTGTCACTCTAGGAAGGAAAGCTCTGGGACTCATATCCAACCCAAATGGTGACAAGGGAAAAATATGCTACATTGGGGAGGAAAGCGCTGGAACTCACATCCAACCCAAGAGGTAGCAGGAAAATATATCTGAATCTCGGTACTGACCTGAGAACAGCATGAAAATATTGTAGAGAATTTGTTGTGTTGAACTTAAGGATATGTCATAGGTGAAAATTTACATTGGTGAGGAAAATTTGTAAGATTTTGCGCAAAGTGTGAAACTTTGAGGGAATGTTAAGAAATTGTTGCAGATAGAGATAGTCGTGCTACGCAAGAAAAGAGTAAGAAACCTCAAACTTGATAGAAACAAACTCAAAAAATTTTATGAATTTTTTTTCTTGCTTTCTTTATCACATTTAATTTTCATAGTACATTTTCAAAACTTAATTTTCGTTGGTTGATTTTCAAAAATAAGTTTAAATTTTAATATCACACTTTCTTTTTATTATTCTTCGTTCATTATAATTTGGAACCTATGTTTGGTTCCAGAGCTCTTTATCAATCATAAAAAGGGCAATTTGACAAACAGGTTAAAAACTAAAAGAAATTTCATTAGCCTGCTTCAAATGGGTGTTTTAGATTGAGTACATGTTGAAAGCATCAAAAGAAAAATCATTCGTAATACATTTGAAACGTCATATGTTGAGTACATATCATATATGCTACTCTGACGCAATACAAAAAGGTGAAAAAAATTATCTATCTATCCCTAACAGACGAGATCGTGATTAAGCTGACCTACTAAGCCAAGTTCTAGGGCAAGAATTCCTTTTACGTGTGCTTAGAGGTGCAACCATCTCATAGCTTGTACGGGCGTAGTTCCTGTAACTCTAGATCTGGCCAGAATCCATATGGCATCTTGTTATTGTCAATCCTTCTGAATCTCACAGACACTCTACGATGTTGTACCCCTAGAATGTGGTGCTTCGCAAGGTATGCTTCATTTCCTTTAAGAATTAGTACTGAACCTATTGGTAGTAGAATCTCAATAGATTCTCTCAACTCCCCAGGGCCAATAACATTTATTTCTTTTCCAAATAGTATATTGCTCTTACTCATGAAGGACACCGTGCAGAAGGGCCTTATGAAATCATGATGGTCTATGTACGAGGGAATACAATCTCCTTTGTCATAGATGTTGATTATACAACTATTAGGAATGTAATCGGCTAGTTTTATACTCCATCTGACCATCCTCTTGGTCATTCTCTTTATCTCAGAAGGCATAGGATCCACCTCAACATTTCTTAAGATACCTGAGGGGTTCCCTTGCCTTTCTTTGGTGAAATTGTAGCAGCAACCACATTGGATGGTTATCCTACCTTTTCTATGCATCCACTTTTGTGGTCCAAAATAAGTTCTCTCCATTAGCAAGCCAGCTCAATCTCTGTCTCTCAGGTCAAAAACTTAGTCTAGAATTCTTCTTTCATTGTTTTCAGAGAAGGCTTTTCTATACAACTCCTGGCCTTCCAGAATGTTGAAAAATTTTCCTTTTGTTTCCTCGTAGAATTTAAATTCTCACTTTTTAACTCAGTTCATCCTTTCCAATATGCTGTAAGAATTCTTAGAGATCGTCGAGGCGGCTTCCTCATCTCCACATCTGTAGGATACCATGTCTAACTTGACTCCGTAGGTAATGGAATATACGACTCAATATCCGGGTAAGCTATTTTTTGAATTCCCATATTGGCGACTATGAATTCCTCAAAAGAACTGTAGTGCTCTAAGTGGAGAACATTGCATGTCAGGCATTCCACAAATGCTCCTCATGTTGATTCTTGAATAGGAACTTCGATGTTGCACATTGTTGACCTCATTTTTTGTTGAGGTTTAGTTTTTTTTTCCTCTTTAGTAGCCTAAGCTTTAGTAGCCTAACTTTTCCTGTTGACTATTCCTAGAAAACTAAACTTGGAACTCTCACCATTAGAAATTCTACCCTCTTCTTTACTCAACCTGGAGTTCCACATATTACTCCCAACCTCTATGTACTTAGTAGGTGGGGTCACTGTGGGGGAAACTCAGGATGAGTCACCCCTAGGATTCCCTTATAATTGCTGTACCTTAGGGTTGGCCTTGGGTGTTGGTCTGGAGCCAAGGCACTCACTACACTCATCTACGCCCCCATTCACCAACCCTGAGCTCAAATTTCTAATAACCTAGATCCCTTCATCTTTTGGGATACTCATGTAGATGGTCCCCTAAATCTACTAGCCCTAGGGCTACGGTTTAGCCAAGACCACTATGTAGAGGACCCAAAATGGGGTTTCCTTTGGTCCATGGCTTATTAGTGATGATTGGTACCTCAACTCTACCAAAATACCCATCTTGGCCTTTTGCCCCTAAAACACCTCCAAAATACCAAAATACCCCTCTTGGGCCCAAAATCCCAAAAATTACCAGAAAATCTAAAAAAATCCGAAATAATCCCAATCTCATTTCTCTCAATTACCCCATGACCCAATTTGGCCAATTTAACCATCTTTAACAAAAAATCCCCAAATTGCCCTTTAAAGACCCAAATTTCCCCAAATCTAACTCAAATGTCCACCAATTTGATCTCAATTGATCACAATTCCAATACTAAACTCAAATTCACTTTTGATATGACCAAACTAAACCAAATCCAAGCTTAATTGGTCCATTATTTGAGCCCAATTTTGATTTGGGCCAAAACCCTAATTTTGACCATATGACTTAATCTCACCAAATTGAACACATAGCCTAGTCAATTGGCCTCAATTGATGTTTCAAAATCTTGATAAAATTCCTATACATCAAAATCAACCATCAATTGACATTGGTGAAGCCTCCAATCCATTTGATTTTGGCCTAAATCCAAAATTCACAAATTTAGCCCCAAATTGGCTAAGTCCCCAAATTTCACCCAATTGATTGCCTTAAC
>NW_018231785.1:108280-110046 GCF_001263595.1 Phalaenopsis equestris | reverse complement strand
CTGGGTTCCCTGAGCTCCTAGCCACCTCCCCCTGGTTGGCCGACCAGTCTAGTGGCCGGAAAAACTCAAAACTGAGAGCCACCCCCATGAAGCTTCACCCAAATCAAACCTAGAGGTGAGCTCATCCAAATCAAACTATGGAGCTCCTCTGCCCTCCACCTAAGCACCACAATGCACCCAAGGGTATGCCCTGAGAGCCACCCCATGGCCATTTTTACAAAAACTCACCTCCCACGGCCATGGGAGGTGTGCTAAAATTTCCTTAGATAGGTCTCTCCAAACTTTACACAGAGCTTCCCTAAGATCCCCTCAGTGAATTCCAACCATTTTTCCTCACCAATTCTCATTGTCGTAGCTCAATTTTGAGCTTAGAACCATGCCGGAAACCAGGAAAGAATTGAATACACCTCCACAGTCCACTCAAACTCAAATTAAACCTACCCACACCTTAACAATAGTGAAAGAAGCTAAAGCCTAATAAAATCGCCCTTCCACAGAGCCTCTACCATAGCTCTAAACCAACACCCAAATCCAGTCGTGATCAAATTCATACCTAGGCCTTACACCAAGACCAAAGACTCAATACCTAGCCTCTTTGGATCATAACAAACTTGCCAATACCCTCTGATTGAAGCTTCACTTATCAGAGCAAAGGTATAAAACATCACTGCATCTTGAGCCTATTTCGATTCTCCATTTAATTAGGCTTAATTTAATTTTATGATTACCGTATGGATGTGCTCGTCTCACTTAGAAGAGTCTATAGGACCAAACCCGGGGTGATTTGGTTGAGTCTAGGCTGAGATCTTAGGGTTTTAGTGTGGACGGTCACGGGATCATTATATCAGGGAGGACGACGGGGAGTCATTTGATCGAGCGTGTATCAACTGGACGGAGGAGATCGAGCTAAATAGCGCTTCAGGGCATAAACAGCGGGCCGAGTCAGCAGCTACGTGGACAGCGGCGTCCAACCGGAGCGCGCCACTCATGCCTTCGGAGCTGCCTAGGTTCTAGTCAGCACGCGTGGTTTCAATAGATAAATAGCGCTTTTTCCTATTTATTTAAATACCCTTAACTTAGAAAATTCATAACTTTGTGTAAAAAAATCACAAAAATAAAATGAAAATACCCTCTTGCTCAGTGAACAAAGGAGAAGAATGTGGAATAAACTTCAAGTCCATTTGATGCATAAAGTATTTTTAATTGATTAAACACTGTTTCAGATCATTTGATTCTCCATACATATTGATACATCACCTTGACTTGAAATTTTGGTATGTTGTAGCCTCTGTCAAGGGAAACATTCTCTGATTTTTTCAAAGTCAGAGGAGGTTCCTATACAGAGATCCATATTTTTCAAGTTCTTGCACATTAGTTCCTTAAAATAATCATGGAAATTAGCATATTGATTAGAATATTCTAAGAAAATTTTGGAAGGTCCACCATGATCAGAGAAGCTTTTGAAAATAATTTCATGGGTCTAGTCATTTAAAATGCACTTAAATTTTACAAACACTAAATCACTAAAATAATTAATTTGGAAAATATAAAAATTTAAATGACTTGGTTTTTGATCTTCACTGTGGTTTATGATCCAGAGAACTCACTATAAAAAATTCAAAATATTTTGAGTTCATTTGATAACTTAAGTTGATTTTTAAAGATAAATACCACTTTTGACACTTAAATGATTTTTAAAAATCAAAATACAACTTAAAAAATTATGAAACTTAGTTTTTTGAGTTCTCTGTGATCAGGGATATTTT
>NW_018231785.1:106106-107823 GCF_001263595.1 Phalaenopsis equestris | reverse complement strand
ATGAATGAGGTAGGATAAAAATTTCAAAGTCATTTGAATTGAATTTGACAAATTATGAAGTGTTAGAGCCTTAGGGGCAAATGTGTAATTTTGGAAATGTTGCCTTAATTAACATTTAGGCTTAATTCAAGGAGGGAAAATGGGTAACATCTACTCTTAATCAATTTATTTGATGTTTGAAACACAAAGGGGTTAATTGGTAGAAATCAATCTCCCTTTCTCAATTAAGATTTATAAATTTCTAAACTATTAAAGTTTGGAAGTTTATTAAGATTAAATGGTCCTCACTACTCAAACACATTTGCTTCACATACTCTTATTTTTTGAACACAATCTTCCTCCCTATTGGGATGGGTCTATCATGGTGGAGCTCACTTGATTGCAAACAGAAGTTCAAGAAAAAATTTTGATTTGTAGCATGTTTGATAGGAAGAAACTCTGAAAGGATAAAACACAACGAGAGCTCATGGGGAAACGAATGAGGCTTGATCTGTCCATAAGTTTAAATAAGCTTCATTCTTTGTCTTTTCACCTCATTTGTCCTTTTTTTCTTTAGCATCAATGTCTATTTTCTTAACAGATCTTTGCTTGGTAAAATAGAACATCTTCTCATTTGGGCAATCAAACAGAAGGTGCTCAAAGTCATGTCACTCGAAGCACTTCCAAATTAGGAAGAATTTTGAGGCGTTGATGGGCTCCACCTTTTATCTACTCTAGGTTTGTTTCTCATCAGGTTGGGTCTGTTTGGTCGCTCTATTAGGTGTATTCTTACCATTTGATTTGATGTTTGAACCCTATTTTAAAGGTGTAGACCTGATAAGTGTTGTGTTGTCTCTCCACCTTCAGGACTAGGATCTATACATAAAGTAATGACCAATATAGCAACAACTACACCACATTACTAATAGATACATCAAATTTCTAAGATGCATCGATATTGTATGCTCTTCTAGTTCCAACAACTCATATTTACAGCATGAGCTGATCAAATTTAGTTGTGTGCTAACATAAGAGCTTCAAAATTCCCCCCTACAGTACCATTCTTTTTAAATTTAATGTTTGCAAATTTAACCATCTTGTCTTGAAGAATGTCTTTACGCTCAAAATTTTATTTTATTATTTGAAATCTCTTAATAAATTTATTTAGCTCCATGCGACTCTCAAAATCCAATAAATCCACATTTACTCCAAAATCCTAACTTCTCTAATATTCCCTACCAAATTGATGCAAAATTGACTCTTTGACACTTAAAACTTCCTGATAGAAGGGATCTAATTCCTCCTCTTGATATGGCAAGTCACCATTATGATTATGGTTGATATCACCAAATTATCTTCTCTCAAAGGCATCAAACCTCTATTGAAGTTAGTAGATTTTTTGTTGCATATCCTCCATAATAAATTTCTAGACACCTTGCTGAACGTTTCTTCTTGGTGGCATGACATCTTTCTCCCCCAATCAAATTTTCAACAGATGTAAGATTGCAAATTAAAGTGGATTGGGAGTAGGGTCTGGTTGTAAATATCTATGTAGAATGTTATGAGGCTTTCCACGGTTTAAATGAAATTATGGAAGATAAGTTCATTTAGATTAAGTGAATCCAATAGAAAATAGTGATGTCGGAACGAGGGAACCGTAGGATCCTAACCGGTGTCGCTCTAATCAACTTTAATATGCCCTCATAAAATTTAAAGAACTTCAACCATAGGGCCACCT
>NW_018231785.1:95744-105996 GCF_001263595.1 Phalaenopsis equestris | reverse complement strand
AACTCGTCTTAGGATTCCAAGGTTGTCGTTTGTCATGACCTAAATCCTCATATCTTTCAGGCTATTTGTGTGATCATTTCACACGAATGTAAGCCCTAACTAATAAAATTTGCAGGATGAAACACTTAAAATAGTTCTCCTCAAAACTGAAGCCAAACATTAGGATAGCTTGGGAAGTCACCGGAGTTCTCCTCTGGATCCATGACATCCCCTAGTCCTTCTTCCTTTGGATTCTACAATAAAATGTTCCAAATTTGAACCAATCCCCTTTCACACCTCTACGTCCGATTTTGTTGAAGAGTCCTACTCTTTGAAATTCCTTGAAGATAATATTTCCTGATTTTTATCAAGAGTCTTCTTAAGTGACTTTGGTCATTTAGGATGTAATTAACTATAGGGGCTTGCCCATATAGGAAGCATGTCTGAACCCAGCTTAATATAAACCTTATTTAATCCTTTATATTAAATAAGGAAACTTGTCGGCAAATAAAAAGGTTTCGCAGACCAAACAGACGTCATACTTTCCTTAGTTTATTTCAACGAGCCTCATCCTCAATTCTTGTGTTTATCCTTCGGGATAGATACAGGACTTGAGGTACAGTGCTCTTTCATTTTAAACTATGAAAACTATGGGGTCAATTTGATTTCATACTTCAACATCCTTCCAAAGCGGGTGACGGGATTTCGATTTCGGTGACCGACAGCTTCTTACGGGCAACCCCACGACCAAACCATCCCACGAAATAACGCCGACACACATCAGGAAACCCCTGTAAATTTCATCTAGTACTGTTGGTAATATCTGCTCTGCAAGAAACTTAGACTCATCCTCTGTAGCAGGCAGACTAGTAGAAGTCTCTTTCATGCAAGGATCGTAAATTTTCCTCTCAAGAATCGGGGTGAGTTTATTTTCTACCTTCTTCAAGCACCTTTCTTCAAATAGAAAGGCTTTGTGTTTGCAGCGATTAGCATTTCGACATTGAGTTCTTCTTAGTGGTGCATCCGACACCATTTCTTCATCAGCACCAATTAGATCTCTGTTGGCATGGTTTTCATAGACGGTAAACGGCTAATTCCCTCCATTGGGTTTTATTATGTTATCATTTTCTTCCTCTTTGGAGAGGAGTTTTCTTTTGTACCAATCCTCAACAGTCCTTCTCTTGGCAGCTGACTATGTCCATCAGGGGACCCTCATAGTTTACATTGATCTGACCAAAGTCTAAGTTAAAATCTATGATGCCATGTTAAGCTGCCCTTTCTTTGTTTAGTGTAAGATTTACGTCGTCTCTAAAGAAGAAATCAGCTTTCCTCCTGATATTTTTCTGCAAAAGATAGAAAAAAATAATGCGTTGAAATTTAGCATGAACAGGAACAAAAATAAAGCACTTATTAAACAAAATTTTAATTTGTACATGTGTAAATTTTATTTATGTGTTTTAATTTTATTTAATTAAATTTCAAAAAGAGAGGCAAAAGGAGGAAATTAAAGTGGATAAATTCTAAAATTTTTATTTTACTGAGATTAATTTATTACAAAATTTTGGACCCATTCACAGACACTTGGACAAATAAATAACCCCAGAACAATCAAAATTTCAGAAAGGTTGGTTTCAAGCAGCGCTACTTTGGGTAAGATATCTTCAAGTAGCGACCACTGACCGCAGCATAGGTCTTTTTCCTCGAAAATCTACCAACTGGTAAGCTCCTCCTGAGTAAACTTCCTCTATGACGAATGGTCCCTCCCAAATTGGTTCAAATTTTTCACCTATTTTGCGGTGTGCATGAATATGTTTTTTTAGAACGACAACAAGTTCACCAACTTTGAACGCCCTCGGGCAGACCAATTTTTCATGAGCCAGCACCATTCTCTCTTAGTAGAGTTCTAAATGTTGTAGTACTTTTAGTCATTTTCCCTCGAGACTTTCCACTTTGTCAAGTCTGACTTTTGCACTTTCTTCAGTTGTAATTTGGTTCGTGATGACCACTCTGAGAGACGGTGTCTAAACTTCTAACAACAATACGGCCTCTGACTCGTACACAAGTACGTAGGGTGTACATTGAGTGTGAGTTCTGAACGTTGTCAGGTAGGCCCACAAAGCTTCTAATAGTTTATTATACCAATATTTTTTGTTTTCGTCCAATGTCTTCTTTAAAATTTATAAAAGCGTCTTGTTGAAGGCTTCGGCCAGTCCGTTTGTCCTAGGATAGTAAAATGTAGAGTACCTACAGTCTATCCCATGTCTTTTGATAAAATTGTTGATCTTTGTACACTTGAAGGTTGTTTCATTGTCGAAAATCACTCTGCGTGGTACACTGAAACGGTAGACAATTTGGCTCTTGAAAAATTGCAGAATATGCTGTGTTGTAACCTCTCATAATGGCACAGCCTCTGCCCACTTAAAGAAGTAATCTGTAGCGGCAAGAATAAACATGTGTCCCTTAGAGGATGGAGGGTCTATCGGACCTATTATGTCTGTACCCCAACACTCAAATAGCCACGAGGCAACAGTTGAGTGTACACATTCGGAGGTTGGTATAAGACCACCCCATGCACTTGGCAAATGTGACACTTCTTGTTGTATCCATGCAATCGAATATCATTGTTGGCTAATAATATCTGAGTCTTTTGATTTTCATTTTCATCTTTGGCTTTGATTGGTGAGCAACACATAATCTGGCATGTACTTCTTTTACAACATTATGAGCTTCAGCTCTACTTAGACATCTCAGTCACATCTGATCAAATGATCTTCTGTAGAGGACATCACCCACTACAGCATATGACATAGCTCTTCTCGTAATGTGGTATGCCTCAGACTTATCCTCTGGCAGCTTTCCAGTTTGCAAAGATTCTATTAATGGCTTATGCCAATCTTCGTTGATGTCAGCAACTACAATCATCATTCCTTCTTCCTTTTTGAGTTTGAGTAAGTTGTCGAGGTTGATTTGAGACAAAACTCATCATTCTTGTATTGTAATGTCAATGGAATCCTCTAGTGGACATTTCAGTTCCTTGGCAAGTTTTGTTAGAATTTCGGCATGGGCATTATCTCCCCTAAGAATTTAGTAGAGTCACATTAGAAATCTATTCTAACAACTTCATTGTGTATCGGCGGTGTTCTGCTAGCTGTGGCTTCAAAATCTTGTATTTTCCAACAACATGTTGGATGACGAGTATGACACCGTAGATGGCAATGTCTGTTATATCCATTGAGATTGTCAACTCTAATCTAGTGATTAATGCTTCATACTCTACTTCATTGTTTGTACATGGATCTTCCAGGTGATAAGAGAATCGAGCATACCCTTATCTGGCGTGATGAAAACAAATTAATTCCTGCTTTGCCCGGTACTTTGTCTTTTCTAGCTGAAAAAGCTCCATTAAAGTACATTTCCTAATGTCTAGCACTAGACAATTTTACTTGTAGTATCTGTTCATCTGGTAGCTCATCATTGAGTGGGGACCCAGTTGGATGTGGGTGCACTGTGAGAAAATTTGCTAAAATCTGTCCCTTGATAGCGCAAAGGGGAACAAAAGTTATATCAAATTGCAATAAAATCATTGACCACCTTGCTAAACATCCAGAAATTGTTGGTCAGGTCATCAAATATTGCAATGGATTAAGTTTCGAAATAAGGGTAATCTTATGAGAAAGTATGTAATGTCTAAGCTTTTGGGCAGTAAAAATTAAGGCTAGACAATGCTTCTCAATAGGTGGATACTTTACCTCCATCAATATTAGACAGCGACCCAAGTATTAGAGCGCATTTTCCTTACCCTCATCATTGATCTGAGCCAACAGGACTCCGAGAGAGTCGTCCAAGGCCGCAGGAGAGTCGTCCAAGGCCGCAGAGAGTCGTCCAAGGCCGCAGTATAAAGTATCAATGGTTTTTCTGGGATAGGGGCTGCCAAAATTAGAGGTGTCATTAAATATCACTTAACGTCCTCAAATGCCCACTGGCATTTCTCTTCTCAAATAAAATTGGCGTCCATTTTAATTAATGTTGAGAAGGGTTGATACCTACCAGAGAGATTAGAAATAAAGCGTCTGAGATATATCAATTTTCCTTGATACCATGAAAGGATCGTAATTGTTTCAAAGTTTTAGGAGGAGGCATTTTCAAGATAGCTTTAATCTTATCCAAGTTGATCTCAATTCCCCGATGATGAACAATGAATACTAGAATTTTTTTGGAGGTGACGCTAAAGGCGTACTTTAAGGGATTCATCTTTAGATTATATTATCGTAATCGTTTGAATATGATCCTCAAATCTCACAAATGGTATAGTTTATGTTTGTTTTTGATGACCAAATCATCCACGTAGCATTCTACTTTGTTTTGAATGAGGTCATCAAAGATCTTTGTCATAGCTCATTGATATATTGCTTTGGCATTCTTTAACCCAAATGGCATCACTGTGTAACAAAAGATCCCAATCGGCCTTCTGAAGGTTGTAAGTGATGCATCCTCTAGAATTATTTTGATTTGGTTATATCCTAATGATCCATCCATGAAAGAGAAAACCTCGTGTTTCAATGCAATGTCCACAATTAATTTTAATATTGGTAATGGAAACTCATCCTTTAGATACTCTTTGTTTAAATCCCTGAATTCGACACATACACGGATTTGTCCATTTTTCTGCTTAGTTGTTATAATGTTGGCTAACCATGTATGGTATTGCTCTTCTCTAACAAATTTAGCATCTATTAATTTCTTAACCTCAGTGATGACTTGTTGCTCTATCTCGAGGTGCATTCTTCTAGGAGCTTGTTTTGCAGGGGTCATATCTTTGTCCACCCTGAGTTTATGAACTGCAACTTCTGCTGACAGCCTTGACATTTCATCATAATTTTAGGTGAAGTAATCTTTAAATTATGACAATAATGCTATCGATTATGTAGATTCTTCCTCATTGAGTAAGGAACTTATAAAGATGGGTCAGGGCTGCTCCTCAGTCCCGAGGTTAATTTTCATTCACTATTGACTTGATTTCTTCTTCAAATTCCGGTGGAGCAACATCTATTAACTGATCTTGAGAGGCATCCTCTACATCGAGGCAATCTTTTTCCAATCCACTAGTAACAATCATGCAAAACTCAGAGTCATTCATTCACTATTGACTTGATTTCTTCTTCAAATTCTGGCGGAGCAACATCTATTAACTGATCTTGAGAGGCATCCTCTACATCGAGGCAATCTTTTTCCAATCCACTAGTAACAATCATGCAAAACTCAGAGTCACGACTGGTCCTACAGTACCAAATCTGAGACATTCTTTTGAGTTAGGAGATCAACTTTTAACATTCTATAATTTTTTGAAAAGTTGTAGCTTATCTTTTGTCATTTTTTTAGTACATATCCTTATTGAATTAACTTTTGTGCACAAGGAGAAAATAACCAAAAAGTAATTTCATTAATTCATTAGAATCCTTTTCCGAGTTTACATTATTTTTCAAACTTGTAGAAGGGGAAGCACGATAAAACTTGATCGGCTTTGAAACAATGCTATAGACTTCCTTTACCTTTAAACTCTCAACCTTTTGAGAGCGGATCGAATTAAGGGTCATGGCGTCCACATAGTGGTTAATCCGATCATACATCGACTCATATTTAACTTTTTTTCCACATCTTCCAAGGAAATTTCATACAAAGGTTTCTATTATTTTATCATCATCATTTATTCCTTGGATTTTTCTTCATCAGAACTTTCTTCGATGTCAATGTCGATTCTTCCTTGTCCACGTCCTTGGACTCGATCTCTGGTGTATGGGCTAAAAGAACCCCTACCAACTCATTGTGAAGAAATGATAGTAGAACATTGAAGCAGAGTTGAATGGCCTCTTCTATGTGATTCTTCTATATCTTGTACTTTATTTGTCACAATTTTACGAGAAAATACATTTCTCTTTGGAGTTGCTTAGTAGGCGGCGTCTTCGTGAATGCCCACTTCATGAACTGAAAATGGTTGTAAATCTCCTTTGATGCAATATTCTTGTCCATCTTTGAAATATTTGATACATTGATGTAAGGATGATGGAACCATATTATGCTCGTGAATCCATGATCGTTCAAGTAAAGCATTGAAAAAGGTTTTTGCATCTATGATGTGGAATTTTGTGGTTGTTACTAGTTCTCCAACTTTCACTAATAGTGTAATCAATCCAAGGGCACTTTCTCCCTTCTGATTAAATCCACTTAACATCATTTTATCAACTGTAAGCTCTTGAGCTTCAATATCCAAATATGCTAATGTCCATAGACTCATTAGATTAAATGATGCTCCCGGATCTACCAAAACTCTAGATAATACAAATCTGTCAATATTAACAGAGATGTAGAGCGGTCAGTTGTGGTTAGCAGTGTCGAGCAACAAGTCTTCATCTGTGAAGGTTGTCCTAGATTATTCTTTTAATGACAAACTTCATCCAAGGATATGCTGGCCAACTATGCTGGCCAACTGAGCAAAACAAATCTCTGGGTCAAGCAAGGCTGTAACCAGAGACTCTCTCATCTCCTTTAACAAGATTAGAGCATTGTAAATGCTTTGTTTAGTAGGTAAACTCCTAAGAGGAGCTAGCATGTTATGATCCACTTTAAATAATCCTCCAATCTTTACATGATTATGTGGTTCTTCCACTGGCAGAGGTGGAGGTAGCTCTTCCTAAGTGACTATCTATTTTCCTTTATCCACTATAGCTAACCTTGAGGGTAACACTTTCCCACTCCTTAGATTTATCTCTGTGATTTTTCTTCCTGAGATGTTTAGGAAAAATTTTTGGTTTTTCTTCTTCATTGGAGACACACTTTCCCACTCCTTAGATTTATCTTTGTGATTTTTCTTCCTGAGATGTTTAGGATAAATTTTTGGTTTTTCTTCTTCATTAGAGAGATCCCAGGTGATAGCAAGTGGAACTTTGGCACAGCCTCATCTTTAAAAAAATATATCCTCCTCATTCGTTCTGAAGGAGTCAGACCTCTTCTACCTTCTGCTCGGAACGGTCCTCCCTGGTGTGACTGCTAGCTAGACTGACCATACTATTATGCTTGTTGTTGAGCATGATTCCGGACTTCTTCTCGAATATCCTGGTTGTTCTGGTCTTTTCTGATTTCTCTTGGGAATCCATGTGTTTAATTTCCTCTTGTAAACTACTGGCTTTGCTTACATTTTCTCGAAGGACTTGATGGGGAGTCCTTTAAGCATTAAAGCTACTGTCCCATGGATGCTTTTGAGTAAAATCTCAATCACATGTTGTTCCTGTAGTTGAGGTTCACATTTTATGCTAAGGTTTCTCTACCTCAAGATGTAATCTACTAAGGTCTCGTTAGGCTTTTGCTTCTCCACTACGAGATCTCCAATATAAACATGATGTTGTGCTCCAGCAAACCTCTTCACAAACAATTTTTCTAACTCGACAAATGTCTTAACTGGTCCGTTGGGTAGCTCGACATACCAATTAAATTGCAATTCCTGATAGGCTGCTGAAAAACTGTCAAAAGGGCAAAGCTTCATTACCTCCTTTGTTGCCACAAATGGCTCAGAAATGTGTTATATGCTGCCTGGGATTTTTGGTCCTTTTGAATGTTTTAAATTTTTGTGACACAAAACCCTTGGGGTAGGGTACAGCATCAAATTCCTCTGGGTAGGGTCTACCCCTTGAAATCAATGCATCACCCTTAGATTGTGCTAAAGCCTCTTGAACTTATTGTTTGATCAACTATTTAATATCTTTCTTCGGTATGGTACTCGGTGAGGAATCCTTCTTTTATTGGTCCTCCCCATTGGTGGAGGCGACTTCTCTCTTTTCATTGATAATATGAATTATTTTTGGTTGGTTGACTTCTAGAGAAGCTACCTGCTATGACTGGGATTGTCCGTGAACTGTAGCCATGGCGGCCATGGTGGCAAACATCTCCTCCATTTTCTTTTTCATTTGACAAATTTTTTCATCTCTTAAGAAAACATCACTACGTAAATCATCTACAACATTCCCTTCAATGAGAGGTTGGGCATCGCGTGGAGATGCAGTAGCTCTAGTTTTGATGACATGGATATCCATGAAATCTTCATCGAGATAATCATTAAAATCAAAATCTTCATCATCATCAATGTCTACTCTATGCTCTTTGGCTAACTCTAAAATTTCAGCCCTGAGCTTTTCAACTTTCTCTTCAACAATCGCTTCCTGTATGGTTTTGAGATCTGGAGGACTTTCCTTAACGTTCTCCACTTGTTCATCAAACTTGGTAGCAATAGCTGCAACTATATCTGATATTTCAGACCTTTGCTCAATTAAACATTTTTTCCCTATGGGCTCATTAAACCAAATTGGTACGACGACCTTGAGTATGCATACATTTTTCTTTGGCGGTGATGTCTTAAGACGGGGTGTCTCAATGGAGGCATCGATATTTCGAAGAGAGGAATGCTCCCCTCGGTGTAGACCAAATACAGTATCTGGTGATTTCTTTATCTTTTATTTCTTTGGTGTTGACTTACGAGCAACAACTGATAGTATCCTCAGACCCAAATGTGACTTGACCAGTAGACATCCTGCAAACCCTGGAGCAGCAATAGTAGCAAAATATGTGGTAGTACTGGTAGTATCAACTCGACTTCCCAAATGGATTCTGATGGAAATACAGGCTGGAAAAACTTCAGTTGACTTCTGAGATTATCAGGTAGATCTAACATCCCTTAAAATCTCTTTCTTCATTTGAGGGGACACCGTGCATCCCACTCATTTATGTAGCTCAACTACTAAACATCCTTCTTTAGTGGTCAATCTCTAGAACATTGTATGGACTTTAGTGATAGGAGCAGGCTTCTCCCTCTCCTTACTACAACCATGAAAAGATGGTAATGTAGTAACGATCTTTTGAATACTTTCATATCCATTGGTATTCATTAAAGGGTAAAGCCTACTCCCTTGTAAGAGCAGAGAGGCTTCAACTAATTAAAATTCCTCCTCATGATGAGGAAATTCATGGAAATTCATCAACAGGTATCTTTTCTGGAATTTCTGCCTTAACACCTTTTGAGCCCTTCGGTTGCGGCTCCTTCTTTGAGAACGAGTTAATGGGGCAGACTTCAAACTCAATCCAATTTCAAATACCAATGGTGGGACAGTGAACCCTTCAGTTGTATCTTCAACAATCATAACCTCCTTTCCTTTGGTAGAAAAGGGAACAATAGACTTAGCAGGTGTTGGGGGAGCAATAGCTTTCACCTTCTTGCAACAAGAAAAATTCTAGGGACAGTTCAAGTTAAATTCAATGGTAGGCTCCTAAACTTCTGGAGCGGCGGCCTTCATCACGACAAACGGGGCTTTTCTAGGAATCACTTCCAGTTCATCGAATCCAGTTCCAAACTTGATGGTGGTCCAAACTTGATGGTGGGAGCAATATTGCGAGCATTGCGGCTAGTTGGCAAGTTGCAGGAGAAAGTGAGCGTCGGGAACGCCATTGCAGCAGCTTCAAAAAGGAAGTTCTGGGATTAGTTATTTGGCCAACACTTTTTAATTCTAGTGCAAACACTAAAAATTAACAAAAGCCTGTCTGTAGACTGGGTAGTCTTCATTTAATTTTTATCTTGTGAAGATTTTAAAATTTAGTAAAAAGTAGTTTGAAAGTAGAGGGATTTAAGTAAATAAGAAAGGTTAAAGAGAAAGCGCAACCGACACAATTTAAGGTTAAAGAGAAAGCACAGCCGACACAATTTGATTTAATTTGCAAAGTAGCAAACCAAACTCAAGAGGAAAAGTGAAGTTGAAAGGAAGGTTTAGGACCTAATGCAAGACTAACTTTACAACGCATAATGCCTAGACGAAACTAATCTACCAACACACCTACTGGGGGTCCGACCCCACACAAAAGACAAAATTCCTAATAAACTTCTAAACCTCTCTATCCAAACGTGATTGAACATACAGTCCTGAAGTCCTGAAGAGTTGACCGTGCTTACCCAAGAAAGAAATGGGTGAAGCATTCCAACAAAAGAAGGGTAATTTGGTCCATAAGGGACATGGACACATTACCGATGTATAAAGACATTATTCCCTATTTTAAATGGAGAGAGAAACTAGATCCTCAGTGGAGTCGCCAGAAGCTATTAGCACAATTTTAGGGGGGTCTTATGGAAGCTGTCGGTCACCGGCATTGGAATCCCGTCGCCCACTGTTGACCTCGCTTTTGGTTGAGGTCTAGTTTTTCCTCTTTAGTAGCCTAAGGTCTAGCCATAGGACTTTCC
>NW_018231785.1:90664-95630 GCF_001263595.1 Phalaenopsis equestris | reverse complement strand
GTGGGGTCATTATGAGGGAGTTGAGGGAGTTCAAGGAGAGTTCCCATAGGACTGTTTGACTTTAGAGTTGACTTTGGGTGCTAGATTTGGATGCCTCAGTACCTTAAATCCAAAATTCCTTGACTTTGATCCCTTGATCCATTCGGAGACTCATGTAGATTGTCCCCTAAATCCTATGGCCCTAGGCTTGGGTTTAGCTAAGACTAGTACATAGAGGACCCAAATGAGGTTCCCATTGGCCCATAGCTCATTTATGGTGGTTCGCACCCCAATTCTACCAAAAATACCCAACTTGGCCTTTTTGCCCCTAAACTCCCCAAAATTACCTAAGTACCCTTAGAACCCTAAATTTGGCCAAAATTCCCAAACTTACCCAAAATACCCAAATTTGTTGAAAAATCATTTCAATCCTTTTGAAAACATCCAAGTTACCTAAAATCACCAAAAAAATTCCAAATTACCCAAAATCACCAAAAAATAGCCAAATTACCAAAATGCCCCTCCTTAGCCCAAAATTCCAAAAATCCCCAAAAAACCCAAAAATTTTCAAAACCTTCTATATATTCCTAATTTCATTTTTCTCACCTACCACATGACCCAATTTGACCATTTTGACCAAAACCCTCAAATCCCCTTTAAAGGCCCAATTTCCCTAAATTCTCCTCAAATGTCCATGAACATTAATTTGGTCCCAATTTCCCTCAATTACAATTCTAAACTCAAATTTATCTTCCATATGACCAATATAAACTAAATACAAGCTCAATTAGCCCATTCTTTGAGCCTAATTTTGATTTAAATCAAACCGCCAATTTTGGCCATACGACTTAATCTCACCAAATTGATCCTATAGCCTACTCAATTTGCCACAATTTATGTTGAAAACTCTTCATACACTCCTACACATCAAACTTGAACTTCAATTGGCCTTGATGAAGCCTCAATTTCATTTAATTTTGATTTAAGTCCAAAAAGCCTCAATTTTGCCCTAAATTGGGCATGTCTCAAAATTCCACAAAATTGATTGCCTTAGCCCCAAAATTGACACCCAATTTATGTTGAAAACACTTCATAACATTCTTATTGACCATTCTCAACAATCAATTTGGACTTATCCTAATCTGAGCCCAATCTAGACCCAAGTCTAGCCCAACATGCCCAAAGTGACCAAAATTCCAAAATCCCTCAGATTGAACCCCCAATTGAACTCAAAATCACTTCAATCCTTCACCAAAAATGTTCATTACAATCATATACACAATCTTGATCAATTAATTGGGCTCAAAATCATGGCTAGGCTAGCCCAAGCCCAAGCTTTAGCCAAATTGACGTATATGGACCCCTTCATCAAAAGTTTACCCAATCTAGCCAAATTGGCCAACCAAAAACCATCACAGTCAAATTTTTGACCTTATTGACCAGGCTAAACCCCATGGAACCACCCAAATGAGCCATGGACCAAAGGATCCCCAAATCAAAGGATTTTCTTCCAAAATTGCTTAAGCCTAAGGGATTTTTGCCAAAACAAAACACCTCCCCAAATTAATTATTGTGACAGATTATCCTGGCTCACCTAACCTCCTGGCCACCTCCCCCAGCCTTACCGACCGACCTAGTCACCGAAGGAGCCAAAATCATGTGCCACCACCCAAAATTTAAACCAATTCAAACCTTGAGGTGACCTCATCCCATTTTAAATTTAGAGCTTCTCTGCCCTCCACATAAGCTTCATTTTACACCTCTTAATTGGCCCTAAGTCATTTTTATAAAACCTCCACCTCCATGGCCATGGAAGGTGTGCTGAAAATTTCTTAAGGACACCCTCTGAAATCACTCCCTGAGCTTCCTTGAGACCCCTGAGCTTCCTTGAGACCCCCACAGTGCAACCCAACAACTCCATTGCCCTAATTCTCCTTGTTGGAGGTCAATTTTTTAGCTCAAATCCTTGCCGGAGATAGGACATTCTCCACCACACCTCCAAAGTGAACCAAATCCAAATTAAACTCACCCACACTATCACCGCACTAAACTAAGATAAAGCCCTATCAAATCACGCTCATACAGAGCCTCTAAGATAGCTCAAGGCCAACACCCAAATGTGGCCTTGATCGAATTCGGGTTTATACCTTTCATCATAACCAGAGGCTCAATCCTTATCCTCCTTGGACCTCCAAGAACGTGCCAAGCACCTCTGATTGAAGCTTCCCTTCTCAGAGCAAAGGTATTGAACTTCCCCTCTTCTCGAGCCTATTTTAATTCTCTATTAATTAGAATTAATTTAATGGCATGTTTACAATATGGATGTGTTCGTAATACTTAGATGAGTCCGTAGGATCGGACCCCATGAGATTTGATTGATTCTATAGGGAGATCTTAAGGTTTTAGTGTGGACGGTTCTCAGATTAGCTTATTTGGGGACGATGACGGGGAGCCGTCCGATCACGCGTTTATCTTGTTAACTGACGAGATCTAGCCGGATGAACTCTCGGTGCGTGAACCGTGGGTTGTGTGGCATGCCAAGGTGGAAATCATAAGAAATGGGAACGCGTCGCGTCGCCGTTCAAAGCTGCCTAGAATGAGGTGGCATCGCATGTTTAAATAGATAAATAGAGAATTAAATAAATCAGAAAATGATCCCTAACTTCAAAAATTCATATATTGGTGTAAAAAAGTCAAAAAAATAAAATAAAAATACCCTCTTGCTCAGTGAACAAAGGAGAATAATGTGGAAATAATTTGAAGTTTATGTGATGCATATTTTATTTTAAATTAATTAAACATTATTTTGAGTCTTTTAATTCTTCATGCATGTAGACATTTCACCATGGCTTGAAACTTTGGCATGTTGTTGCCTTTATCTTAGGAAACATTCTCTGATTTTGCCAAAGTCACAGGAGATCTCTAGACAGAGATCCATATTTTTAAGTTTATATCTATTATTTGCATAAATTAATCATAATAATTAGCATGTTGCTTAAAAAATTCCAAGAAAATTTTAGAAGGTTTATTGTGGGCAGAGAACCCTTCAGAAAATATTTCATGTGTTAAGTCATTAAGAATGCGCCTAATTTTCACAAATCCTAAAATACAAAGAAAATTAATTTTGGGAAACAGAGACATCTAAATGACTTAATTTTTAATATCCACTAAGATTCAAAGTTCAGAGAACTCCCCAGAAAAAATTCAAAATATTTGGAGCTTATTTGATAACTCAAATTGATTTTCTAAGTTAAATGTCATTTTTAACACTAAAATGATTTTTTAATAATTAAAATATAACTCATAAAATTATAAAAATTAGTTTTTGGAGTTCTCTATGATCAGATGAATTTTCCAAAAAATAAATTTGTAATTAAAATAAAATTTCCATTTTTAAGCCTTTCTTTAATACTTAAATAATTAAAAAAATGATAAAAATCACAAAAATAATTAAATTCATTGAAATGTTCTAAATTTTTTTCTAAGTAATTAGGAACAATTAGAATATTTTTCCTCACTTTCTAAATGAAGATATTGAATTTTAAAACTTAAAGCTTAAAATAATTTTTAAAGGCTAAAAATGGATTTTCACTAAAATAATTCTAACAATTCAAAGAAAAATTAGAAAAATATAAAATTTATTTCTCTAGGTTCCTTGACCTCAGAGATAAAATATTTTATAATTAATAAATACTCCAGAAATTGAAATAATTATAATAATTAAAATAAAACTATAAAAATCATGAAATTTGTCTAAGTGTTCCTCTGGTCTAAGTCTACCTCCAGTAAAAATTTTAAATGATTAGGCTTTGCCTTGGTCAAGTTATGGAATTTTCTTTGAAAAATCCTATTCTTGCATATAAATAAATATATAAATTTTATTAAAATTTGAAAAATCTCATTTTCTCCTCTGATGTCTTAATTGACCTATGAGTGAGGTGGGATGCAAATTCCAAAGTCATTTGAATTAAATTTGATGGATAATGAAGTGATAGAGTCTTAGGGGCAAAAGTGTAATTTTGGAAATTTAGCCTTAATTAACATTTAGGCTTAATTCAAGAAAGGGAAATGGGCAACCTTTGATCTTAATTAATATATTTGGATGATTGAAACACAAGGGATTAATTGGTAGAAACCAATCTCACTTCTTCCAATTAAAGATAAATCTAAAATTTCATAGATGATTAAAATTTGGGAGTCTACCAAATTAAATATTCCTAGAGTTAGGGGTATAGTTTTTAGTGTTAATAACTCACTAATTTAATATCCTTATTCGGTGTTCAAGTGACATTCAAATGTTTTGATGATGAATTATTATCACTTAAAATTTAGTCTCTTTCAAAATGACTAAGACATCCACCAGGATCTTAAGGGCATAGTAGTGACCTAAGCTAAATCAAATTTGATTAAATGAGGAAGAGAAAAGCGAATAAAAATTGAACACCTTTGAAACACTACAAGCCCAAGTTAAAACCAAAATTTTCTAAGTGTCTTAATAACACTAACTTCCCCCTTTAAGGGTCTTCACCTGCATAATTCTCAAATTGAATGATAAATGATAACTACCCTACTCTTAGGGATAATTGAAACATCAATGTTCATTAAGCATGATGGAGTATTAAGCAACATAATAAGTTTAAATGAGCTTGAGACTTTTCACCAGATAGTGAGGGGAAAGCATGGACCTGCCTTTCTCTCCTGACCTGTTGGATACCTCAAAGGTCTACTAAACTTGATGTATTTTTCTTAAAAAAATCATCCTTAATCAAACCAATAAGGACTCACCAAGATATCTCACCAAGATATAATTTTTCCTGCTTTACATAAAATGCCCTTACATGCATTTTGAGTTTCAGCTGAAGATGACAGGAAGACCGAGATGACAGGAAGACCATCCAGGTACGCTTTTATAGTTTACAGTACCGTCTTTTTCTATACTTTCCACACGGTACTTTTATGCTTACAAAAACTGCATGCTAAAAAATAA
>NW_018231785.1:89937-90296 GCF_001263595.1 Phalaenopsis equestris | reverse complement strand
GAGGAAACCGTAGGATCCTAACCAGTGTCACTCTAATCAACTTTAACATGCCTCATAACATTTAAAGAACTTCAACCATAGGGTCATTTGATTTGACATCATAACTTGACACCCTAGAAAACTTAAACTCGTTACGGTAAGGAGCTTGGAGCTAGCACTATGGGCAGCACGACTATCTTTAATAGCAAAACCAGTCTTTCCCAGCTAAACCAATTTCCTTCCTTAGAACTAAAATAACAAGCCATAGGATTTCAAGGTTGTTTGCTTATGCAACATAAATCCTCACCTTATATTTAGGCTTTTGTACAGTTCTGCTGTACAATCTAAGCCCTAACTCATCTTAGGATTCCAAGGTTGAC
>NW_018231785.1:89300-89920 GCF_001263595.1 Phalaenopsis equestris | reverse complement strand
ACATCTTCCAGTCTATTTGTGTGATCGTTTCACACAAATGTAAGCCCTAACTAATAAAATTGGCAGAATGAAAAATTAAAATAATTTCTCCTCAAAATTGAAGCCAAATAATAGGATAGATTAGGAAGTCACTGAGGTTCTCCTCGGATCCATGACATCCCCCAGTTCTTGCTCCTTTAGATTCTACAATAAATGTTCCAAATTTGAGTCATTCCCATTTCACACCTCTCTGTCCGATCTCGTTGAAAAGTCCTATTCTTTTGACCTCTTTGAAGATAATATTTCTTGATTTTTATATAGAGTTTTCTTAGGTGACTTCAGTCATTTAAGATGTAATTAACTATAGGGGTTTGCCCTTATAGGAAGCTTGTCCGAACCCAGCTTAATATAAACCCTATTTAATTCTTCATATTAAATAGAGGAACTTATCGGCAAATAAAATGGTTTTGCAGACCAAACAGATGTCATTCATTTCCTAGTTTATTTAATCGAGTCTCTTCCTTAAGTCTTATGTTTATCCTTCGGGATAGATACAGGGTTTGAGGTAGAGTGCTCTTTCATTTAAACTATGAAAAATATGGGGTCAATTTGATTTAATATTTTTCTAAGACTTATATATA
>NW_018231785.1:71155-89271 GCF_001263595.1 Phalaenopsis equestris | reverse complement strand
ATATATATGTCCCTCCATTGGAAGCTGTCAGCCACTGGAATCGAAATCTCATCGCTCACTTTAGAAGGACATTTATATATATATATATATAGATAGTTTAGAAATATATGATATTAAAACGATCCTATATCTTTCAATGTTTAAATAAAAGAGCACTACACCTCAAGCCATGTATCTATCTCAAAAGATAAACACATAACTTGATAGTGAAGCTCAATCAAAAAAATTTAGAAATATATGACATCCATTTAAGTCTGTGAAAACCATTTTTATGTTGACCGACAAGTTCCTCTATTTAATAGAAAAAATTAAGTAGGTTTTATATTAAGATGGGTTCTTGAAAGTTTCCTATAAGGGCAAGCTCTTATAGTTAAATACATCTTAGATAACCGAAGTCACCTAAGAAAACTCTAGATAAAAATTAGGTGATATTATCTTCAAGAATTTTGAAGGATAGGTCTTTCAAGAGACCAAACAAAGAGGTGTGAAAAGGGAATGGTTCAAATTTGGAACATTTAGGTTTAGAATCCAAAGGAAGAAGAACTAGAGGATGCCACAGATCCTGAGGAGAACCTCAGTGACTTCCCAAGTTGTCCTACTATTTAGATTCATTTTAAAGGAGAAATATTTAAGTGTTTCATCCTGCCAATTTTATCAATTAGGGCTTACATCCATGTGAAACAATCACACAAATAGCTTGGAAGATATAAAGATTTAGGTCGTGACGAACGACAACCTCAAAATCCTAAAGCGAGTTAGGACTTACATCTACAGCAGAGCCATTCCAAGGCCTAAATAAAAGTTGAGGATTTATGTCACATCAAGCGGACGACCTCAAAATCCTATAGCTTGTTGTTTAATTCAAAGGAATGGTTTAACTGATGTAGACATGTTTTATTGTTGAAGATGGTCGTGCTGCCCACAGTACTAGCTCTGAGCTCCTCATCGTAGCAAGTTTAAGTTTTCTAATGTGTCTAGTCTTAATGTTAAATCAAATGTTTCATAAGATTATGTTTATTTAAATATTATGGGGATATTAAAGTTGGTTAGAGCAACACCGGTTAGAATCCTATGGTTCCCTCATTTTGACACCACTATTTTTCTTTAGATTCTCTTAGGCCAAATGAATTTACTAAACTCAACTTAATGGGTTCCAAACTTTCATTTAGACCATGGAAAAATCTTGTTAGCAACCGTAGGTTACCTCCTCTAAGAGATTCCCAATCATCCAATATAGATATTTTAATTTAGTTACAATTTTTATTTTGTTTTCTTTGAGATTAAATTTTGAGTTGTCTTATATTTTAACTTTTGTGGCAGTGTATCTTATCTTATTTTGATTTCTTAATTTTATTTTGGTTTCAGTTTTGTGGTTATCCTAAAAGTTTCAATTTTGACTTGTAGGGTGACTTTGTTGTTTAATATGCAAGTTTATAAGCAGGGGAAAGGTGAAAATAAATAAAAGTAAATTGCGATGTAATAACTTAAAGGTGTACCTATCGATTCTTCTCGTTCCTTCACCTGAAAGGTCAGTATATATAATTTTGCAGGAAAAATAGAAAACACAGGTTTGAGGTGTGTCTATCAGATTCTATGTTATATTCTGGTGGGTCCAGTTTGTTCATCTCTGTGGATGATTCTATTGAGAAAATCATAATAAGTCCAAGTTTTCTTTGAGATTCCCAAAAGATCATGAAAAGTCCTAAGTAATACTGTCGACACTATTTTTGGTTAAGGAGTTGCCCGTTGGAAGCTATCGATCACCGGAATCAAAATTCTATCGCCTAGTTTAAATAAATAAAAAATCAAACCGACCTCATATTTTTCATAGTTTAAATGAAAGAGCATTATACCTCAAACCCTGTATCTATCCTAAAAGTAAACACAAGACTTGACGGTGAGGCTTGATCAAATAAACTAAGAAATATATGACATTTGTTTGGTCTAAGAAACCATTTAATACAAACAATTAAATAGAGTTTATATTAATTTGGGTTTGAAAATGTTTCATATAAGGGCAAGCCCCTATAGTTAATTACATCTTAGATAACCGAAGTCACCTAAGAAAACTCTCAATAAAAATCAGGGAATATTATCTTCAAAGAGGTCAAAAGGATAGGACTTTTCAATGAGATCAGACAAAGAGGTATGAAAGGGGAATTGCTTAAATTTGAAACATTTTGTTGTAGAGACCAAATGAGAAAGAACTAAGGGATGTCATAGATCTAGATGAGAACCTCAGTGACTTCCCAGGCTATCCTATTGTTTGGTTTCAGTTTAGAGGAGAAATATTTAAATGTTTCATCTTGCCATTTTTTTTTTGTTAGGGCTTACATCTGTGTGAAACGATCACATGAATAGCCTAAAAGATGTGAGGATTTAGGTAGTGATGAACAACAACCTCAAAATCCCATGGCTTGGTTATTTAATTCTAAGAAAAGAAGTGTTGTTGTAGATCCTCTTGTTGATGAAGTGGTTGTGCTACCCACAGTGTTATCTTTAAGCTCCTTGTCGTGACGAGTTTAAGTTTTTTAATGTATTAAATCATGATGCCAAATCAGATGTCCCTATGATCATGGTCATTTAAAGATTATGAGTCATATTAAAGTTGATTAGAGCAACACTAGTTAGGATCCTACGGTTCCTTCATTCCGGTACCACTATTTTTAATCGAATTTACTTAGTCCAAATGAATTTACTAAACTTGACTCAACAAGTTCCATACTTCATTTAGACCGTGGGAAGTCTCATTAGTAACCGTTAGCAATTGTAGGTTACCCTCCTTCGAGGAAGTCCCGATCATCTGATAGATACGTCTTAATTTAGTTGCAGCTGTTGTGGTTTTGTGTGATGTTTGTGATTAAATTTTGAGTTGTTTTATATTTCGAATGTTGTGGCGGTGAATTTTATCTTGGTTGATTTTAGTTTTGGCTTTGGTTTTATAGCTACCCTAGCAGATTTAGTTTTCATTCAGGGTGACATCATTATTTAACACACAAGTTTAGTGAGTATAAAAATATAATGAGGACAGTACTGTAAACTGTAAAAGCGTACCTGGCGACCTGGCGAGTCTGGCGAGTCTTCTCTTTCCACCACCTGAAAGGTCAGTACTTGCAAGGCACGTATATAATATTGCAAGGAGCTTAAATTGCAAGAGTAGATAAAGGTTTAGCTACCAAACGTTAGGATATGATTTTTTTCAATCTTGGAAGATCCTAATAAATGATTTTAGAGAAAAATATGGCTAAGTCCAATTTGCCCTTCAGAATGTCCAATAGATTTCAAAACGTTCATTGCATGACCATAGTTCACTTTGAAGATCTCTAGAAATATTCTGAATTCATTTTGAACTTATCATATTGTACCATTAGAAATATTCTGAGTTCATTTTGAACTTATCATATTGTACCATTTGCCCTTCAGAATGTCCAATAGATTTCAAAACGTTCATTGCATGACCATAGTTCACTTTGAAGATCTCTAGAAATATTCTGAATTCATTTTGAACTTATCATATTGTACCATTAGTCATCTTAGGTTGAAGTGTGACTACCCTGTTGCTCAGTGAAACTTGACAATTTAATTATCTCAAGGATAGAATACTCGATTAATCAATTGATGTTTCATTTAAGAGTTATGTGAATGGGTGCCCCTAAGGCAAGTTTAGGTTATCTAAGATTACAATTAAGGTCAGGCTTGTAGTGTTTAAAGATGTTAATAACCAATTATGTCATCTTCAAAATCTGATCATTTGGGTTTAAACAACGAGTCTATGTCACTACTAAGCCTTTAACAATCATGATAGGTGAAAATGTGATTATCAAATTTTGATTTCAGTGACGTGTATTCTTATTAAATGGTCAAACCATCCTCAACTTTGGGCTTAAGAAAAGTGAATTTCCATCTTTCTGACTTAAGCCTATTACTCAAGAATCTTTTGATCTTAGTTGACTTTCAACACATGAAGATTTGGAGGATTATGGTTTTGTTGATGTTGTGCAAGGCTAGTGAGTGAGTTTCTACCTTTTAATCCCATTGTATTTCAAACATTCAAATATATTTATTAAGATCAAAATTACTCATTTTCCCTTTAGTTAATCCTAAATTTTGATTAGGGAACCAAAGTCTAAAATTTCCACTTCGCCCTTGGGGCACTTCACCTCATAACTCATTAAATACAACTCAAATGAGTTTACGGGTTTAAAGTGTCATACTCATGAGGTAATTATAATGTTAGAGGAGAACATGTGGACCTCTCAAAATTTTAATTTAATTTAGATAATTATTTAAATTTAGAAGATAGAACATTCAAAGGTTAATTTATTAAATTATCCAAAATAAAGTTTGTACTTATAGAAAAGTTATTAGAGGTCTCCTAAAGTCAAAGAAACACCTACGCAAGATTTCATGATTTTTTGAATTAATTTATTATAATTATTTTAACGGAAAAATAAGGAAAATTCACTTTTAAGCCTTTAAAATTTATTTTTTAACTTAGGAAAATTAAAAAAAAATATGTTAATATGTCCCAAGTGATCAGAAAGCAATTAGGCACATTTTGAAAATATTTTGATATTTTTAGGATTTCTAATTATTTTAAATTATTTTAAATCCAAAATGAAGCTAAAAAATCAAGTATTTTACCAAAAATAACTTTTATTTTTCTTAAGTGCCCATGATCACAAGGAACTCAGAAAACTACTTTTCAAAATTTTTCCAAGTGTATTTAATTTATTATAATTATTTTGGTACAAAAATACAAGATCTTTTCGAAAATCAACTATAGTGCTCAAACTTAGTCAAATAATTTTCAAATTTTTACAGTGGATAGAAATGATTTTTAAGAACAATGTGGAAGTGATTTTATCAATTTTTTGTAAGTATTTAATTTACATAAATTAATATAAAGTTTATGAATTTGATTAAATATAGGAATGTACAAGATGATTCAAAACATCACAATATTTTTCCTAGACTCCCTTGATCACAGGAAATCTACTAAAACTATTCTCATAATTTTTCAAGTGATATTTTAATTTATATAATTAAAATAAGCCAAAAGGGTCACTCTAACATGAAAATTAGGGATAGAAGCATGGGAATGTCCTCTGACCTTGGAAAAATCAGAAGACATAGCCTCTGTCATGAGAAACAAACCCTCAAAAATTCAAGCCATGGTGAGCAATGTTTAGTCATGGAGAATTAAAAAATAACAGAGGGTATTTAATTCATTAAAAATCAGGAAATAAGAAAACAATTTTTATTTTTAGTCCACATTATTCTCCTTTGTTCACTGAGTAAGAGGGTATTTTTTCTTTTATTTTTATGATTCTTTCTAGAGAAAAATATTGATTTTTGAAGTTTAGGCATTTAAAATAATTCAAAAAATCCCTAATTTTCTACTTATCCATGTCGCGCCATCTCAACCTACGACGGCCCCGAACTCACACGCGGCACACTCTCATTTGACACTACCATCCTCTTTAGCTGACATACGACCCACGGTTCATGTACCATTCGCTCGTCCGACTTCATCTCCTCCATTGGTTAGATACACGCGCGATCGGACGGCTCTACGTTATCGTCCCCAAGTGACTTAACTCGTAAGTCGTTCACACTAAAACCTTAAGATCTTTGTTTAGACTCAACCAAATCGCATGGGTTCTATTTCTAAACCTTCATCTACTCAGGACAAACCCATCTATATAATTAATCAAGTATGAAATCAAGCCATTATAAATGGAGAATCAAAATAAGCTCGAGCTAGGGTAGAGCTCAATACCTTTGTCTGAGAGGGGAGGCCTCAATCACATGGTTGTGGTAGCTTCAATTGGACCTAATGAACCTCTGGATAAAGTTTCAATCCTTGGCCAATTATCTAGGTATGTTTTTGATTGAGGTGGATTTCAAGTGTTGGTCTAGAGCTACTTTAGAGGCTATTTCAAAGGTGGTTTTAATGGGGAATCAACTTCTCTTGCTCTAAGGATGGTGTGTGCATAATTAATTTAAATTTGGTGTACTATGGAGAGATGTCCTAGTTTGAACTAAAATTTTAAGCTCAAAATTGGGCTTTCACAGTGGGGATCAATAGGGGAAAATGGTGGCAATGAGCTTAGGAGCTCTTGAAAAGTGTTTGAAAGCAATTGGATAGAGTTTCCCCAAGGATTTTGGCACTATCCTCTCTTTGGACATGGAGGGGCTAATTAAATAGAGGAGCTTAGGGGGGAGCTCAGGGCTAATTGATGGGTATAAAATGGTGCTTAGGTGGAGGGCTAAGGAGCTCTAAAGAGCCATTGGGATGAGTTGGCCTCTAGGGTTGAAATTAGGTTTGAATTTGAGCTTGATGGTCTCAATTTTGGTGTTTTCTAGCCACTAAATTGGTTGTCAGGGCCAAGGGTGGTGGTTAGAAGGTCAGGTGAGCAAGAGGGGAGGCTTAATTATAATTTACTCCCAATGGTAAGCGATGATGGAAGCGATTTTTGGTTAAGGCCAAAAAATGGGATAAGATCCATTAATTTAGGGACCCATTGGTCCATAGCTTACTTGGGTGGTTTGAGAGGGTTTAGCCTGGTCAATAAGGTGTCTTTAGTGGCTGTGCAGACCTTAACTCAATGACTTTAGGATGGCTGTCAATTTTGGTGCATGGGTCCAACTTGGGTCAAAAAGGCTAAAAGTTAGGTTTGGGTTAGGCTAGTCATGACTTTGAGCTCAATTGATTGATCAACATTATGTAGATGATTGTAATGAAGATTTTTTTGTGAAGGATATAAGTAATTTTAAGGTCAATTGAAAGCTCAATTTGAAGGATTATGGGATTTTGGTCAATTTTGGTATGTTGGACTAGACTTGGCTCTAGGTTGGGCTAAGGTTGGGCTAGGTCCAAATTGATGGTTCAAAATGGTCCATAGGAATGTCATTAAGAGTTTTCAACATAAATTGGGTGTCAATTTTGGGGTTAGGGCATTTAGTTTTGTGGAATTTGGAGACAGCCAATTTGGGGCAAATTTGGGGATTTTTGGACTTGGGCTAAATTTAAGTGAAATTGAGGCTTCTCCTAGGCCAATTAAAAGTTCAATTTGGTGTGTAGGAGTGTTATGAAGAGATTATGTTTCAAATTAGGGCAAATTAAGTAGGCTATGAGTTCAATTAGGTGAGATTAAGGGCCCGTTTGGGGCAGCTTATTGGTGCGGTGGGCATTTTAAAAACACCGGCAAAGTGTTTGATTTGCATGTTTATGCTATGGTAGGAAATTGCCAGATGAATTCTCTTCGTTATTTGGGGTCGCACCTCCCATCTCGCTTTCCATGTATTGTTTGGGATTATTACCCTAAAGTCCTTTTGATCCCGTCCCAAGCGTATGATCCCCTTCCTGCATTCTCTCGCTATCCCATCTCAGTCACCGACCAAAGCAGATCGAAGCTTCTCACAGTCACCATCCATCTTGGTCCTGCCCCGATCCCCTTCCTGCCTTTATCGTTTGATGCTCTCCCACAGTCAAACCACAGGGAGAAGAGGAACGAAGATGTTGAGGATGTACAATGGTTAGAATTTAGGCTGCCTAAGCTAATAAATTTGCAAAGAGATAGCTTTTGTTGAAAATCTTTAAAGTGGTAAGAAAGCTTTAGCAATTTTTACAGCATTTCTTTTCAGACATCCCATCCTTTCCTCTAGCTGATGTTTGATGTGCTTGTTTCATTTCTAGTTAGCTTATCTCTTTTGGAGCCAAGACTTCTACCACTTCTCTATTTTACAGCAATTGCTTTCTTAGATTGTTAGATTCTAAATACAATTAAGGAATTGGAATTATTGGGAATTGTTGGCATTTGATTTAATTAAATTTTTTTATTCTAGTAAAATTTTATAGATTTTTTGTAGTTTATGTGTTTGGTTTCTTTGAAGCCTAAAAATTGGACTCATATGCATGAAAAATTCAGTGAATATTGAAATCATATTTTATTTTTGGGGCATTTACATGCATAACACCTACTTCATATGTATTTAAATATCTAACGTCTAAATTTTACTTTTTTATATTTATATGCATATAACATTAAAAAAAATACCACCATTTTAACTTTTATGGTGTTGGGTGCTAGGGATGGTGTTTGGGGGATGATTTTGGTGTTGGGTGTTAGGGAAATGAGATGGAAATTTATCCCATACAGCTCTGTTGCAAACAGTTTAACAAATCCAGGGGCAAAATGGTCATTTATCCAACTATAGCTCCCAGTAAGCTGTTCTGAAGAATCTGCCTCAAATAACAAGCTAGTTTATTCTGATAATCTACAAATTATCAGATTATCAAAATAACCTGCTTATCAGCATATTATAAATAATCAAGAGCTGTCCCAAACAGACCCTAAGTCATATGGTCAAAATTGGGGATTTTGATTTAGATCAAAATTGAGCTGAAATCATGGGTCAATTAGGCTTGGATTTAGTTTAGATTGATCATATGAAAGATGAACATGAGTTTAGAATTGAAATTGATGGGGATTGGGGCCAAATTGATGGACATTTGAGGTGAATTTAGGGAAATTGAACCTCTAAAGGCAATTTGGGGTTTTGGTCAAAATGATCATATTGGCCAAATTAGGTTCAATTGAAGGGCCTAAATTGATTTTGGAGACATTTGAGATGATTTTTAAGGTTTTGGAAAGGTTTGGGGTGCCAAGGATATTTTTGTAATTTTTGCAAATTTAGGGGTATTTTTGTAATTTTGGTAATTTTGGGTGGTTGATTTTTTTGGTGGTTTTGGGTAATTTGGATATTTTGGATATTTTGGAATGGTTTGAAATGATTTTTGAACAAACTTGGGTTATTTTGGGTGAAATTAGGATTTTTGGCCAAATTTGGGATCTGGGGGTGTTTAGGTAATTTGGGTAGGTTTGGGGGTAAAAAGACCAAATTGGAAACTTTGGTAGAATTGGGGTATCAACCACCTTACATGAGCTATGGACCAATGAAATCCCTATTTGAGTCCTCTATGTACTGGTCTTAACTAAACCCTAGCCTAGGGCTAGTGGGTTTAGGGGACCATCTACATGAGTCTCCCAAAAGATCAAGGGATCAAAGTCAACAAATTAGGGTTTAGGGTTGTGAGTGGATATAATTGATAGTGAGTGTAGTGAGTGAAGTAGCTCCAGACCAACACCTAAGGTCAACCCTGAGGTCAAACTGAAGTAGCTCCAGACCAACACCTAGGGTCAACCCTGAGGTCAAATTCCAGACCAACACCCAGAGTCAACCCTAAGGTTATGGGGACTCTTATTGAGATTCTCCATACTGACCTCACCTACTAAGAGCTGTACTAAGAGCTAGAGGTTAAGACCAATATGTGGGACTTCGAGTTGAGCAAGAAAGAGTTTAAAATTTCTAAATGTGAGGGATCCTTTTATAGTTTTTTAAGAATAATCAACAGGAAATTCGTATGAATAGACCTTAGGCAGCTGAAGAGGGAAAATTAAACCTCAACCAAAAGTGAGGTCAACAAATACCCTAAAAATTTCACAGTCCCTCGAATCATCTTGAGTTCATTTTGGTCTTATTATGTTTGCTATGTATTTTACCTAGTTTATACCCTTATGCTCAGTGAACTTTAATGTTTTGATTTTTCCATTAAGTGGGGTAAACATCACATGATGTTTCACTTATGAATTATAAGGGTAAAGGCCCTTAAGGGCAATTTGGTTTAATTAAGAAACTTAGCCGGTTTGTTGTTTAAAGATGGGCTTGTAGTCTTTTAAAGTTTCAAATTAATTATAGGTCATTTTCTAAACCTCATTAGATAAAATTTTGATTAAACCTAATTCACTACTAAGCTCTTAACACTTAATGGGTAGATTTGTATTTTTTAGAAAAATTTAAATATCTCTATTTTTAATCCTTATCATGTGTCATAAATTTTTTCACAACCATTAGTTGGGATTTTAAGTCAGTGGGTTATGCTCTTCCAAAGTCAAACCTTAATATCTTCTTATTTAATTTTTCTTCCAAATTTCATCAATTTGAAAATTACAAATTTATCTTTAATGAGACCAAAGTGAGATTGGTTCCTACCATTTGCCCCTTTCATATTTCAATCATCAAGACAAATTTGTTAAGATCATTTATTACCCATTTGCCCTTTGGTTAAACCTGAATACTAATTAAAGCTTAAACTCTAAAATTACTGTTTAGCCTTTCAAGGCCCTAACACCTCATAATTCATTAAATCAAACTCAAATGACTTTAAAAATTTTTATGTTACCCCATTCATGGGTTAATTAAAATATAAGAGGAGAAAATGTGATTTTTTCTAAATTTATTTAATTTTATAATTATTTTTAATGAAAAAATAGAGATTTTTAATTAAAATTTAATTACTCAACCAAAACAATTATTTTGTCCTTAAGAAAATTACTGGAGGTTCATTTAGGTCAAAGGACCAATTGGACTAATTTTTATAACTTAGAGGTTTAATTTATTTATTATAATTATTTGTTTATTTTGAGTATTACTTAAATATAAAATATTATTTATATGAAAAATTAAATTTTATATTTTTCTTAAATCTCTCTAAGTTTAGGAAGCTTAGAGAAACAAATTTCATAATTTTGTAAATTATACTTTAATTATTAGAACTCTTTAAGTGGAAAATTAAAGAGAATCCATTTTAAGCCTTTAAAAATTAATATCTTGACTTAGAAAATTAGGAAAATTATTTTGATTGGTCCCAAGTGATCAAGCAGCCAAATGTGACATTTTTCGTGTGTTTTCACAATTATGAGATTTTTATGATTTTAAATTAATTTTTAATTATTTCAATACTTAAAAATAGCTTAAAAATAAAGTATTTATTTAAATTATACTTTTATTTTTCTTAGGTACCTCTAGTCATAAGGAGCTCCCTAAACCAATTTGGTGATTTTTTTGAGTTGTATTTTAATTATTATAATTATTTTAGTGCCAAAAATGTCATTTCACTTAATTAATCCATTTTAATGGTCAAATTAATTCCAACTGGCTTGAAAATTTTATTGGGAGCTCTTCTGTCATTAAATTCTAGTGGAGAATGATTTTCATGCCACTTAATGCCATTGACATTTATAATTACTCCAATTTAATTTTATTTCATTTTTAGGGGTCGGTGACAATTAGGATTATGTTTAAAGGGTTAAACCAAGTTTATATTTTCCCTAGGGTCCTCTAACCACAGTGAACCTACCAAAATAAGTTTTGTATTTTTCCGATCAATATTTTAATTTATATAATTATTTTATCAAAATACACTTGATACATTTAAAAAATAAAGATCTATGCCTAGAGATCTCCCCTGACCATGGAAAAATTAGGGAAGATCCCTCATAATAGAGAGAATTAAAGTCCCAAAAATCATGTCATGGTGAAATGTCAATGCAAATGGAGAATCCATATAAGAAATACAGTTGTTCCGTGAAATGTCATGCTGAAATGTCCATCTGTCTGGCATGATTCAGAGCATCCATTCGATACACGCAGAAACTGCATCTGTTCATCGTCCCCAAGTCCCTAGCCCGAGAGCCGTTAAACTTCAAACCTTAATATCTTGCTCGATATTCACCAAATCAAGTGCCATTTTTTTCCTATCAATTTGTCTCGACAAGATAAACACATCCATAAGGTTAATCAAGTCTTAGATTGAGTCTATGAGCATAAAGAATTAATGGGAGAGTTCAATACCATTTCCCAAGAGGTGTGGCCTCAATTGGGAGCTTCCAAAAGTTTAAGTTTAGTCTATAGAGCTCCTAGATGAAGCCTTGATCCATGGTGAAATGCCTAGGTATGAAATCAATCGAGGCCAATTTGGGGTGTTGATCAAAGTTTATGCTAGGTTGGTCAAGTGATGGGGCTTTTATGGGGGGTCTTCTTCTCTCGCTCATGGTATGGTGTGGGTGCGATTAATTAAACTCTGGTGGATTCTAGAGGGATGTCATGTTTTGAGCTTGATTTTGAGCTCCAAAATTGAGCTCTAGTAGTGGGTTTGAGGGTTGGAGGATGGTTGGATTGGACTCAAGTGGATTTGAAGAAGCTCTGGGAACAATTTGATAGAGTTTCCCCCAGGAATTTCTACCTCTCTCCCCTTAATCATGGAGGGTGAGTTTAAATAGAGGGGTTTGACGGCTGCAATTGGGTCAACCAGTGGGTGGCTTTGGTTGCTTAGGTGGAGGGAAGAAAGGACAAACAATCCAATTGGGTTGAGCCAGCTTAGTTGGGTGTAACTTTGGTTTTAACTCATTGCTCCTCCTTAGCCATGGTGTTCTCCGGCAGCCAAGGTAGCTGTCGGCCTTGCTTAGGTCACCATCGGATCCAGGGAAGTGAGTGCTTGGGTTTGGTGCAATCAATTTAGGGTTTCCATGTGTAAAGGTGTTGAATTAAAATAGTATTAGGGAAGGGTCATTTTGGTTAAATTTAGGTCAAGACATGGTTTGGGGTTGGGCTCACCCACCAAGGCTGGTTTGGGCTGAAGAGGAGATCATTTGGCTCAAATTAATTGTGAGGAGAGGTCCCTATCCAAAGGATTTGGCTAAGCATGGGTTAGAGTGTGTCATTAAAATGGTTAAAAACTTCTGTAAGGAGGCTTGAAAGTGATTCCTCCTGTTGTCATTAATAGTTTAGTGAGGTGGCAAAGGCTCATATGGCTCACCTATGGCTTGGGGATGGCTTCATGGCTTTTCCTTGGCTTGGCCACTTGCATGAGAAAGTATTTTTAGACTTTATGGGATGTTTTGGTGATGTTTTTCATAAGGCATAATATGGAATGATTTGATCATAAATTTTAATGAAATGAATGATGAAGAGAAAGTGGAATGATTTGATCATAAATTTAAAACTTAGGGAAGGATTTTAATGAAATGAATGATGAAGAGAAAGTTGTCATGTGGCCTTTGGATTTGGGCTTTTGGAATTAGATGTGGTGGGCTTGGGATTTTAAAATTATGGGTGAATTTGGGCCAAATTTTGGGTCAATAAAATATTTAATGGTATAGAGAGATGTCATGAAGAGTTTTGAAAGGATTTAAAGTGATCTTGAATTGAATTGGAAGCCCAATTTAGTGGAATTTGGACATAGGGTCAATTTGGGGATTTTTGGGTTAGACTTGGGTTTGGGTGAAATTGAGCTTGCAATTGGGTCAAAATGGGCTTATATTTGGTTTCAATTGGTATTAGAAATGGGCTTATATTTGGTTTCAATTGGTATTAGTGATGTTGTATTTTGGTTTGGAATTGAAATTGGGCAAGATTGGGGTCAATTGGGTCTAGATTGAGGCTAATTTGGGGAAATTTTGCCCTTAAGGGCAATTTGGTCTTTTGGTCAAAAGGGTCAAATTGGTCAAATTAAGTCAATGTGATGGTTCAAAATTGAAATTGGGAATATTTGGGATGATTTGTGGAACTTTTAGAATTTTTGAAAAATTTGGGTCATGAGGGGCATTTTCGTAATTTTGGCAAATTTGGGAGAATTTTGGGGATTTTGAAATTTTGGTGAATTTTGGCTTATTTAGGTAGTGGGTAAAGATTTGAGATGACTTTTGGATAAATTTGGGTGTTTTGGACAATTTTGGGAATTTTGGCAAAAATTAGGGTTGTAGGGGTATTTTGGTAATTTGGTGATTTTGGGTTAGAATGGGCAATTAAGTCATGAAGCCATCTCAAACCAACAGGAGCCATATGAGGACTCATTTTGGATACTCAATATGTTGGCACTAACCTCTTAGTTAAGGGCTAGGGGTTTGGCTCCATCCGTATGAGGTTTCTAGAAGGAGTTAGGAGACCAAATTAAGTGCAAGTGGAATACGGTTTGGGGTGTGTGAAAAAGTGAAGTGTGTGCAAACTAGCCTAACCAAGACCAAAAAACCTAGGGTTAGTCCTAAGGCTTGACCATCCTATGGGGATTCTCGTTTAGCTCCCTCATATTGACCCCACCTACTAAGTGCTAGAGGATAGGACCAGTATGTTAAACTTCAAGTTGAACAAAGAAGAGTGTAAAATTTCTAAATGTGAGGTTCCTTTTCTAGGCCTCTAGGGATAGTCAACAGGAAAGTCCTATGGCTAGACCTTAGGTTACTAAGGAGGAAACTATACCTCAACCAAAAGTGAGGTCAATAGTAGTAGACATTTCTCTTGTCACCATTTGGGTTGGATATGAGTCCGAGAGCTTTCCTTCCTATTGTGACATATATATTTTCCCGCTACCCCTTGGGTTGGATGTGAGTCCTAGAGCTTTCCTTCCCCAACGTAGCATTTTTCCCGCTACCCCTTGGGTTGGATGTGAGTCCTACAGCTTTCCTTCCCCAACGTAGCATATATCTTCCTCGTCACCATTTGGGTTGGATATGAGTCCTAGAGCTTTCCTTCCTAGCGTGATAGATATATTTTCCCGCACCTCTTAGGTTGGATGTGAGTCCCAGCACACTTTCTATTAGTTCAACACCACAAATTCCCCACACTATTTTCATATTATTCTCGGTGACAGTATCGAGACGCTAATTCTTTCCCCGCTACCCCTTGGGTTGGATGTGAATCATCAGTGCTTTCCTCCCCAACGTAGCAGATATTTCCCTTGTCACCACTTGGGTTGGATATGAGTTCCAGAGCTTTCCTTCACCAGAGCTTTCCTTCCTAGCGTGACAGATATATTCTCTCACTACTCCTTGGGTTGGATGTGAGTCCCAACACTATCCTCCCAAACATAGTAGATATTTTCCTCGTCACCATTGGGGTTGGATATGAGTCTCAGAGCTTTCCTCCCTAGCGTACCGATATATTTTCCTGCTACCTCTTGGGTTAGATGTGAGTTTCTGAGCTTTCTTTCCCAATGTAGTGATATGTTTTTTATTAGCTCTTAAGTTGGATTTGAATCCTTGTGCTTTCTTTCTCAACATGGTCTTTCTTCCACCACTTAAGTTGGATGTGAGTCCTTGCGCTTTCCTCCCTAATGTGAAAGTCTTCAAGATAGGTTTAAGACCACCATAAAAGGAGTAAGACATCTTGGAGTAAGACATCCTATTCTCATCTTTTGAGATTGATTTAAGACCACCTTAAATGAAGTAAGACATCTGATTTTCTACCCAAATCTTCGAGATAGGTTTATAGTCACCTTAAATGGAGTAAGGCATTAATTTCGACTGTTTATATGCTACAGTATAACGATGTATGTGATTATATTCTTCACTTATCTTTCCTACTATGCAACAACACCAAAAAATTGATCATGAAGAAAATAAGAATTCTACTTTTTTAATATATATATATATATATATATTTATATATATATAGTAGGATACTACGCAAGTATGCGTATCGTTATCAAGTAATATAAGACTTTTTTATTAAGCCCGAATATTGAACCCACAGGGATTGTTCACAATATGTAATATTAAGTAACAAACTTCTATTTCAAAAATATAATTACTTAAAATAAAGATATTATCACAGTAATTAAAGTTCAAATTTTTTTGTTATTTTTGATATTTTGACAATATAATAACAACTTCTAAAGATAACTTGAGTTTTTGTAAGATATGAAGCACTGAATATGAAATATCTTTTTCTTTATCATGAATCAATAATAAGTATAGAACTTCTGTTGTGGAAGTATGCAAAATTGTGTTGTGTCAAATGGGAGCAATATTATTCTTTACCCTTACTAGAGATGTTATAAAGAACATTGACTAATTTAAAGTTTGAATAGTTTTGAAGACTGGTTAGGCAGGGAAGATACGAGCTCTCACTCTAAAGTTCCCTAGATTCTCTCCACCTGAAGGCTAACATTGCGTATCAAAACCTAAAACAATAAACCAAGTTGGGGTTTTTAACATGTTACTTAAAAGTCCTCTAACTCTAAACCCTTCAAAGATTATTTCCATATTTCTTTGCACTCAATCATATGAATTACATTCTCATATATACAATCTCATGTGTTTCTTTCCAATTGTTGACTGAGAAAATACTATCCCGGTTCTTACATGTTCTCACAACAAATTTTAACATCTCGATGGGCCAAATCAAGTAGTAAATGAAGTACATGGAGTTAAATCGTCACAACTTCTGCTAACACCTTCTTCCAACATTAAAGATCAATACTCTCCACAATTTCCATCAATACTTTAATCACTTATCATTTTAAGGAAAAAGATAAAGAAAGCTACTCAGAATTTATGGGGAAAACAAAATCACACTTCAATTTAAAAGCAGAAATTTTTGTCAAATTAACAAGAAGTCTCAATTAAAACCAAATGTAATAACAAAAAGATAAATACTTATCTCAAATCCTCCACCAAACCCTTGAAGTTCTTTTGAATCTCTTTTCTTTTTACAACACTCTTACCTCTCAAAAATTAGACACTAAAACTAAATAAACGCAGATATTAGGGTCTTACAGTCTCTCCTAGAAATCACAACAAAGAATAATCTAAAATAAACACTTGAAGGGACTAGAAGTATGCCCTTGAAAAGTCCCAAGCCTCTCCTTTTATAGTTTTGCAAGGGGTGCCTTGGTATTCTTCAAAATGTGTCCAACTTCGATGTATTATCCAAAGGATATCTCCTTTCACAAATCTTTTAACCATATTTTTGTTTCTAGTGGTCATAATCACTCTCTTTAGCTAATAGGTGCCTCAAATGTCCCTTTAAAATTTGTTAAAATGAATTAACCCGTCAAATAACTGTCACTAGCGCTTAAGCGTGGGGCCACTGGCGCTTAGGCACGTCCTTCTCTGTTTCACGGGCGTTGAAGCACCAGATTTGACGCTTAGGCGCCAAAATGCCTTTGCACCATTTTTTCATTTTTTCTCCATATTTGATCCTTTTTTCACTCCTTCCGCCATTTTTCATCTTTTTAGTTGTACCTGAAGAAAAAAAACACAAATACCTTCCATGAAAGCATAATATCACATGTCAGCGCTATTATGGGTTGGAGGAGTTGCCCGTAAGAAGTTGTCGGTCACCGGAATCGAAATCTCATCGCCCACTTCAAAAGGATGTTTTAATTTACATATATATTTAGTTTTAGAAAAATATGAAATCAAACTGACCCCATATTTTTCATAGTTTAAATGAAAGCGCACTGTACCTCAAATCTTGTATCTATCCCGAAGGATAAACATAAGACTTGAGGATGAGGCTCGATCAAATAAACTAAGGAATATATGATAGCCGTTTGGTCTGCAAAACCTTTGTATTTGCCGACAAGTTCACTTATTTAATATAAAGAATTAAATAGGGTTTATATTAAGTTGGGTTCGGACATGCTTCCTATAAGGGCAAGCCCCTATAGTTAATTACATCTTAAATGACCAAAGTCACCCAAGAAGACTCTTAATAAAAATCAAAAAATATTATTTTCAAGGAGTTTCAAAGGGTAGGACTTTTTGATGAGATCGGACATAGAGGTGTGAAAGGGGATTGGTTCAAATTTGGAACATTTTGTTGTAGAGTCCAAAGGAGGAAGAACTAAGGGATGTCATGGATCCAGAGGAGAACCCTGGTGCCTTCCTAAGCTATCCTAATGTTTGGCATCAATTTTGAGGAGAAATATTTAGGTGTTTCATCTTGCCAATTTTTATTAGTTAGGGCTTACATTCATGTGAAACGATCACATAAATAGCCTTGAAGATTTAAGGATTTAGGTCGTGACGGACGACAACCTTGGAATCCTAAGACTAGTTAGGGCTTATATTGTATAGCAGGGCTATACAAAAGGCCTAAAGATAAGGTGACGATTTACGTTGCATAAGCAAGCAACCTCGAAGTCCTATGACTCTTTGTTGTTTATATCTAAGGAAGGAAGATTGGTTTAGTTGGGGAAGACAGGTTTTGTTGCTGAAGATGGTCGTGCTGCCCACCATTCTAGCTCTAAGCTTCTTGCCACGATGAGTTTGAGTTTTCTAGTGTGTCAAGTTATGGTGTTAAATCAAGTGGCCCTATAGCGAAAGTTCTTTAAATTTTATGGGGGCATATTAAAGTTGATTAGAGCGACACTGGTTAGGATCCTACGGTTCCCTCGTTCCGGCACCACTATTTTTTATTGGATTCACTTAGTCCAAATGAACTTACTAAAGTCAACTTAATGAGTTTCATAATTTCATTTAGACTAT
>NW_018231785.1:67094-71083 GCF_001263595.1 Phalaenopsis equestris | reverse complement strand
TTGTAGTTTTGTGTGATGTTTGTGATTAAATTTTGCGTTGTTTTATATTTTGAATGTTGTGGAGGAGAATTTTATCTTGGTTGGTTTTGGTTTTGGTTTTGTGGCTATCCTAATAGTTTTAGTTTTCATGCAGGGTGACATCATTGTTTAGCATGCAAGTTTGCAGGTATAAAAGCACAGTATGAAAGTACAGGAAAGACAACGTTAAAAACTATAAAAGCGTACCTGGCGAGTCTTCTTGTTCCACCACCTGAAACTCAAAAGGCATGTTAAGGCAGTTTATATGAGACAAGGAAGCAAAATTTTGATGATCTATTTAACCCTAGGTCATATCTTGGTGGGTCCTTAAGAGATTAATTAAGGATGATGTTGCCCAGCAAAATATATAAAGTTTAGTAGATCTCCGAGGTATCCAATAGATCTAGAGAAGGAAGCAGGTCCGTGTTACTCTCTTGCAGTCTGGTGGAAAATCCTGAGTTCTTTTAAACTTATTATGTTGCTTAATAATTCATCCTATAAAACACCCTAATGCTCAATAAACATTGATGTCTCAATTATCCTTAAGAATAGGGTAATTATCACTCGTGATTCAATTTTGAAAATTATGTTGGTGAAGACCCTTAAAGAGGCAAGTTAGTGTTATTGGAGCACTTAACCAAATTTTGGTCCTAATTGGGCTTATAATGTTTGAAAGATGTTCTAATTTTAATTGAGTTTATTTTTTAATCCTCATTTAAATGAAACTTGATTTAGCCTAAGTCACTACTAAGCCCTTATGACATAAGTGAGTGTCTTAAGAAGGTGAAGCTTTAGGTGGTCATAGATCATGATTTGAATTTCATTTACAAATTAAAATAGGGGTATTAAATTGATTAATTATTAACTTCAAAAGTCATACCCCTAAGTCTTAGGTTCATGTTATTTTAATAAACTTCCAAATTTTAATAATTTAGAAATTTATTAACTTGCTTTTCAATTAAGAAAGTGAGATTGGTTTATACCAATTAACCCCTTGTGTTTCAAACATCCAAATTAAGACCAGAGGTTACCCATTTCCCTCCTTGAATTAAGCCTAAATATTAATTAAGGCTAAATTTCCAAAATTACACATTTGCCCCTAAGGCTTTAACACTTCATAATTCATCAAATTCAATCCAAATGACTTTGAAATTTTTATCCTACATCATTCATGGGTCAATTAAGACATCAGAGGAGAAAATGTGATTTTTCATAGTTTAATTTAATTTATATAAGTATTTTTATGCAAAAATAGGATTTTTCAAAGAAAATTCCTAACTTGACCAAGGAAAAGCCTAATTTCTTGAAATTCTTACTAGAGGTAGACCTAGACTAGAGAATCCCTTGGACCAATTGTCATGATTTTTTTTTTTATTTTTATTTGAATTATTAGAATTATTTTAATTTTTGGGGTATTTATTAAATATAAAATATTTTAAATGGGAAAACTAAGTTTTATATTTTTTTGCAAAATCCTTCTAAGGTTAGAGAACTCAAAGGATAAAATTTTATATTCTTCTGAGTTTTATTTGATTTATTGGAATTATTTTTAGTGAAAACTCATTTTTAGTCTTTAAAAATTATTTTTGAGCTTTAAAATTCGGTTTCTTTATTTAGAAAATCAGGAAAAATATTATAATTGTTCCTAAGTACATAGGAAGTAATTTAGAATATTTCCATGAATTTTATTATTTTTGTGATTTTTAGGGATTTTTAATTATTTAAATATTTAAAATAGCTTAAAAATCAAGTTTTTATTTTGAATATGATTTTTTTTTTTAGAAAATACCTCTGATTACAGAGAACTCAAGAAATCAAGTTTTATAATTTTTTAAGTTATATTTTGATTTTTAAAAATCATTTTAGTGCCAAAAAGGTTATTTATCTTTAAAAATCAACTTAAGTTATCAAATGAACTCAAAATGCTTTGGAATTTTTATGGTGAGTCATTTGGATCTTAAACAACAGTGAAGATTAAAATCAAGTCATTTTATTGTTTGTATTTTTCAAAATTAATTATTCTGTGATTTAGGGTTTGTAAAGATTAGGTACATTTTGAATGACTTGGCTCATGAGAAACTTTCCCCAAGGCTCTCTGGTCATCATAAACCTTCCAAAATTTTCTTGGATTTTTCTAGGCAACATGATAATTTCCATGATTAATTTAAGCAAATAATGCACATAAACTTGAAAAATATGATTCTCTGTCTAGGGGCCTCCTTTGACTTTGGAAAAATCATGGGGTGTTCTCTAAGACAGAGACAACAACATACATGCTATGATGATAAGTCTACATGCATGGAGAATTAAAAGATTCAAATCAATATTTAATTAATTAAAAATAAAATATGTATCACATGGACTTAAAATTATTTCAAATTTTCTCCTCTGTTCTCTGAGCAAGATGGTATTTTTATTTTATTTTTGTGATTTTTCTACACCAAGATATGAATTTTTAAAGTTAAGGGAGTTTAAATAAATAGAAAAAGCCCTATTTTTCTATTTAAACGTGCAGCGCCACATCAACCTCCGGCGGCTCTAAAGCTCCACGCGGCGCGCTCCCATTTGAAGTCGTCGTCCACCTCAATGCTGACTCGGCCAGCGGTTTATGTTCCGAAGTGCTATTCGGCTCGATCTCCTCCATCCATTCGATATACGCTTGATCAAACAGCTCCCCGTCATCATCCCTGATAGAATGATCCCATGATCGTCCACACTAAAACCTTAAGATCTCGGCCTAGACTCAACCAAATCACTTTGGGTTTGATCCTATGGACTTGTCTAAGTGAGACAAACACATGCATACAATAATCATGCAATTAAATTAAGCCTGATCAAATGGAGAATCAGAAGTGAAGCTTCAATCAGAGGGTCTCGACACGTTCGTTGTGATCCAAAGAGGCTAGGGATTGAGTCTCTGGTCTTGATGTAAGGCCTAGATATGATTTCGATCACGGCCGGATTTGGGTGTTGGTCTAGAGCTATGGTAGAGGCTCTGTGAGAGTGAAATTTGATTGGGCTTTAGCTCCTTTCTCTGTTGTGAAGGTGTGAGCAAAGTTAATTTGAGTTTGGTGGACTGTGGAGGTGTATTGGGCTCTGTCCTAGTTTCCTACAAGATTTCGAGCTCAAAATTGAACTCCAGCAGTGGAAATTGGTGAGGAAAAATAGTTGGAATGCACTGAGGGGATCTTAGGGAAGCTCTGTGGTCAATTTGGAGAGGTATCTCTAAGAAATTTAGCACTAACTCCGTGGCCATGGGAGGTGTTTTTTATAAAAATGGTCAAGGGGTGGCTGTCATGGCCAATTATGGCGTGCATTGTGCTTCTTAGGTGGAGGGCAGAGGAGCTCTACAATTTGATTTGGCTGAGCCGGCCTCTAGGTTTGATTTGGGTGAAGTTCCATGGGGGTGGCTCTCGGTTTTGAGCTTCTCAGGTGACTAGGTCGGTCGATCATGGTAGGGGGAGGTGGCTAGATGCTCAGGTTATCCAGGGGAATCTGTCAAAGCAATTTAATGCAATGGGGTTTAGTTTTGGTAAGGGTATCTTAAGCATGTGCATTTTTTGAAATAAGATCCCTTAATTTGGGGGAATTTTGGTCCATGGCTCATCTAGCTTGGGTTATAGGGGTTTTGGCTTAGTCTTAGGGTCTAACTAATGGATGAGGTGGAGTTAATTTGATTTCTTTAAGGTGGTTTGGTCATGTTTAATGCAAGGGTTCAATGTGAGTTCAAGTGATCAAAGTTTGGGTTTGGGCTAGGTTAGCCATGTCATTTGACCAAATTGATTGATCAATATTGTGTAGATGATTGTTATGAAGATCTTTGGTGATGGGTTGAAGTGATTTTGAGATCAATTGGTAGGTCAATTTGAAGGATTTTTGAAATTTGGTCAATTTGGGCATGTTGGGCTAGACATGGGTCTAGGTTGGGCTAGCCTTAGGCTAAGTCCAAATTTAATGGTTCAAATGATCAA
>NW_018231785.1:47849-66548 GCF_001263595.1 Phalaenopsis equestris | reverse complement strand
AGGTTTTGGGAATTTTTAGAATTTTTTTTGGAATTTTTGGAATTTTGGGCTAAGGAGGGATATTTTGGTAATTTTGCCAATTTTGGTGATTTTGGATAGTTTGGGTGTTTTCAAGGTGTTTGAAATGATTTTTGAACGAACTTGGGTATTTTGGGTAAATTTGGGAATTTTGGCCAAATTTGGGGCTCCAAGGGTATCTAGGTAATTTGGGGGAATTGAGGGGCAAAAGGCTAGGTTGGGTATCTTGGTAGAGTTGGAGTGCCAACCACCATCAATATGCCATGAACTATTTTGGGTCCTCTATGTAGTGGTCTTAGTCAAACCCTAGCCTAGGGCTAGTGGGTTTAGGGGACCACCTACATGAGTCTCCCAAAAGTATCAAGGAATCTAAGCCTAGAAGTTTAGGTTTAGGGATGTAAAGTTCTAGGTTTGGGGTAATGAGTGATTGTGAGTGCAAATAAGTGTCTTAGCCCTAGACCAACACAAAGGGTCAACCCTAAGGTCCAATAGTCCTAAGGGTAACTCATCCTGAGTTCCCCCATAATGACCCCACCTACTAAGTGCTAGAGGTTAGGACCAATATGTGGAACTTCAAGTTGAGTAAAGAAGAGTGTAGGATTTGTAATGGTGAGGGTTCATTGTCTAGTTTTCTAAGAATAGTCAATAGAAAAATCCTATAACTAGACCTTAGGCTACTAAAGAGGAAAAACTAAACCTCAACCAAAAGTGAGGTCAACATCTCAAAAATAGGTATAAAAATGTGTATAAAAACATTATATATTTTAGGTGTATCAGGCATCTGATTCTTTTTCTAGAGTTGATACCTAAATTTCAATTTCTATCTTGGGGTTAGTACTTAAATTTTGATTCCCATCATCTCAAACCATTGCAATCAAAATCAAAGATTTCTAACAATCGCATTGAAATTGAACCTTCATCATGACCATTGTGGACATTTTCGGGATCCCTTGCCTTCTAATCCCCGCGAGAATTTCAGATCCTCAATTTTGATCAAGTGTTCACTTGCCAATTCCCCTGCGGAAACAACTGTCACTCAATTCTACTCTTCATTCTAGGTTTGTTGAATTAGAAGTCTATGTTGGTTTTGTTGATCAGATCAAGGAACAGCTAGGAACACTTTCATGCATTTTTATATTTTCATAATTGTTGACCTCACATTTGTTTGAGGTTTAGTTTTTCCTCTTTAGTAGCCTAGGGTCTAGCCATAGGACTTTCCTGTTGATTATTCCTAGAAGGAATAGAAAAGAAACCTCACCATTAGAAATTCTAAACTTTGCTCAACTTGAAGTTCCATATATTGGTCCTAACCTCTAGCACTTAGTAGGTGGGACCACTATAGGGGAGCTCAAGGAGAGCTCCCATAGGATTGCTTTGCCTTAGGATCAACCCTCTTGTGGTGTAGTCTTGGTTGCTCTCACTCACACACCCATACATTACACTTCCACTCACTACATTAAACCCAAGCCTACCTAACTTTGACCCTTTAACCCTTTGGGAGACTCATTTAGATGGTCCCCTAAACCCACTAGCCCTAGGCTAGGATTTAGCTAAGACCAGTACATGAAGGACCCAAAGTAGAGGATTCCATTAGTTTAGTCCATGGCTCAAGTAGGGTGATTGCTACGAATTTCACAAAAATAACAAATTTAGCTTTTTGCCCCTAAACCTACCTAATTTACCAAACTACCCTTAAAACTCCAAAATACCCAAATTTGTTAAAACATCATCTCAAACCATTTCAAACCACCCAAATTTCCCAAAACCTCTCAAATTGCCCAAACCCCTCCCCCCAATTGCTAAAATTATCGAAATACCCCTCATTTTGCAAAATTTACAAAAATACTCTTGATGGCCCAAACAGTCCCAAAACTCTTGGTGACCCATATTATCCCAAAACCACCAAAATTACTTCAAATGTTGTAAAAATTAATTTAAACCATTCCATTGAGCTGAATTTGATCAATTTGACCAATTTTGACAAAAAAAATCCTAAATTTCCTTTAAAGGCCAATTACCCCAATTCAGCTCCAATGTCCACCAAATTGATCTCAATTTTCCCCAATTTCAATTATAAACTCATATTAATCATGCCCAAGCTTGATTGTGACTAAATCTCAGCCCAATTCACCCACATTGGAATCCAATTTTAATCCAAATCAAAAAGCCCCAATTTGACCTAAGACAAAAATCTCACTCAATTTAAACCCCAAACCATCCAATTGCCCCAATTTTGCATCATAGACTCTTCAAAACATTTCCCCACATCAAATTGAACCTTCAATTAGCCTTAGTCAAGCCTCAATTTCACTTAAAACCAACTTGAACCAAAACACCCAATTTTACCCCAAATTCACCATGTCTCCAAATGTCACCAAATTGATTGCCCAAACCAAAAAATTGACACCAAGTTAATGTTGAGAACTCTTCATAACATCCCTCTAAACTATTTTGAACCCTCAATTTGTACTTAGCCCAAATCTAGCCAAACCTAAACCCAAGTCTAACCCAACATCCCCAAATTGATCAAATGCCCCAAATTGGTCTAACCCAACATCCCCAAATTGATCAAATGCCCAAATTCCTTCAAATTGACCCTCCAAATCAATTCAAAATCACTCCAAATGTTTTCTAAATTTCTTATGAAAATCATCTACACCAAGTTGCTCAGTCAATTGAGTCCAATGTCATGGCTATCCCAACTTCAAGCCAATTTGACCCAAATTGAACCAAAATTGACCAAGCCATGCCAAATTGATCAAGCCAAAGCTTATATAGCTAACTTCTGGACCCTAATGACCAGGCTAGACTCACTTAGCCAACCTACATAGGATATGGACTAATGGTCCCTTGATTTAGGGTATTTCACCCTATTTTGGGCCTAAATCAAATTATCCTTGCCATCATCACTAACCATTAGTGGTTAACCATCATAAACCCTCTCCTGACTTCCCTGACTTCTTTGGCCACCACCCCTGGCCCTGTCGGTCGGCCTACTAGCCAAAAAACACCAAAACTGAGAGCCAACCCCAAGCCTAAACTTCAAATTTAAACTCACATGAGCTGGCTAAGTTTGATCGGTCGCTAGGGCTCTTCATCCCTCCACCTAAGCACTATTTTGCACTCATTAATTGCCTCTGGTGGCCACCCTATTCTCCTCTATTTAAACAACCCCCTTCACGACCAAAGGAGAGAGCATCAAAAGCCTTGGGAAAACTCTTTCAAAAACTGACTAGAGACTCTCTAAGTACTCCTCAGCTCAAGCTCACCTTTTTCCCCCTCTTGTTCCTTTTGTGGAAGCCCAATTTTGAGCTCAAAATTTTAGCTCAAACCAAAATAGATTTCTCCACACCTCCACAGTCCACAAAACTCTAATTAACTTTGCCCACACCTTCACTAAAGCAAGAGGAATTGATTCCACATAAAAGCTTCATCCTAAACAGCCTCTAACATAGTTCTAGACCAACACTTGAAATCAAGCTTAATCCTAACATAGTTCTAGACCAACACTTGAAATCAAGCTAAATCGAAATCATAGCTACACAATTCACCACTACCTGAGAACTCATCTCGAGGTTTGTTGGGTCCATCTGAAGCTACTGCAACTATCTGATTGAAGCCTACCCTCTCAAACAAAGGTATTGATCCTCAACCCTAAACGGAGCTTATTTTGATTCCTCATGTGTAATGGCTTGATTTCATGGTCGATTAACCGTATTGATAGACGTGACTTGAGTAGATGAAGGTTTACAAACAAATCCCATGCAATTTGGGATCTTAACGTTTTAGTGTGAGCGGTTCTCGGGTTTGGACACTTGAGGACGATGACGGAGAGTCGTCTGAACGCGTGTTTATTTGATGGACAGAGGAGATCAAACCAGACAAACTCTTAGTATTGAACCGCAGGATGCATGACAGTTGATGTGTCTGGTGGCATCAAATGGCTGACGCATCAACTACTGGAGCACCGTGTGTAAAGCTCGAAGCGGATAAGGTTGACGCGGCGGCTGAGCTGGATAAGTAGAAAATTAGGGATTTTTTATTTATTTCAATGCTTGAACTTTGAAAAATCATATCTTTTTATTAAAAAAATTATAAAAAAAATACCCTCTTGCTTAGTGAATAGAGGAGAATAATGTGGACTAAAAATAAAAATTTTTTGTTGAACCCCTCATTTTTAATGAATTAAATACTCTCTGAAGTATTTTAATTCATTATTATCAAGCATTGCTCACCATGGCTTGAAATTTTAAGGGTTGAATCCTTATGACAGAGGCTATGTTCGCTGATTTTTCTAAGGTTAGAGAGCATCTCTGTGCTTCTAACCCTAATTTTGAAGTTAGGATGGCTATTTAGGCTTATTTTAATTATATAAATTAAAATACCACTTGAAAAATTATGGGAATAATTTTGGTAGGTTTCTTATGGTCAGAGAAACTTAGAAAAAATATCATGATGATTTGAATAATTTTGTAAATCTCTACATTTGATTAAGTGCATATATCTTATATTAATTTATGTAAATTAAATATTAATAAAAAATCAATAAAATCAATTTCACATTGTGTGTAAAAGTCATGTTAGCCCACTGTAAAACTTGAAAATTATTTGATTAAGTTAAAGCACAAAAGTTATGGGAATAATTTTAGTAGCTATGGGAATAATTTTGGGAATAATTTTGGCTTATTTTAATTATATAAATTAAAATACCACTTGGAAAATAATGGGAATAATTTTAGTAGGTTTCTTATGGTCAAAGAAACTTAGAAAAAAATATCATGATGATTTGAATAATTTTGTAAATTTCTACATTCAATTAAGTGCATATATCTTTTATTAATTTATGTAAATTAAATATTAATAAAAAAATCAACAAAATCAATTCCACATTGTGTGTAAAAATCATGTTAAACCCACTATAAAAATTTGAAAATTATTTGATTAGGTTTAAGCACTAAAGTTGATTTTCTAAGAAAATATTGTATTTTTGTACAAAAATAATTATATTAAATTAAATACAATTAGAAAAATTGTGAAAAGTAGTTTTTTAAGTTTCTTGTAATCAGGAGCACTTAGGAAAAATAAAAATTATTTTTGATAAAATACTTTATTTTCGGGCTCTATTTTGAATTAAAAATAATTAAAAAAATTTAAAAATTCCAAAAATACAAAAATATTTCAAAATGCTTCTAATTATTCCCTGATCACTTGAGACTCATTAAAATAGTTTTTCCAATTTTTATAAGTTAAAAATAATTTTTTAAAGGCTTAAAATGTATTTTCTTATTCTTTTCATTAAAATAATTATAATAAATAAATTAAAAATCATAAAAATATAAAATTTATTTCTCTGAGTTCATTGGACAAAGAAAGGTTTAATAAAAATATAAAAAAGTAATTTTTATTGATAAAACACATTTCCTATTTAATTAAATCACTAAAAATCATTAAATAATTATAAAATTAAATTACAAATCATTAAAAAAATCATGGTATTTTGCTTAAGTGTTTTCTCTGGCCTAAGGGAACCTCTAATACTTTTCTCATAAACTGAAAGATTTAATTTGATCATTTAAATAAAAAAAAGAAAAATCCTATTTTCTAAGCTAAAATAATTATTTAAATTAAAATCTAAAAAACCACATTTTTCTCCTCTGATGTTTTAATTACCATATGGGTAGAGTGCTTTAAAAATCTCTTAAGTCAATTGAATTATGCTTCATGAGTTATGAGGTGAAGAGCCCCAAGGGTAAAGTGGTCATTCTGAATTCTGGTTCCTTAATCAAAATTTATGATTAATCAATAGGGAAATGGGCAATTTTGATCATAATTTAACATGTTTGGATGATTGAAACATAATGGGTAAAAGGTAGAAACCAAATTTCCACCTTTTCCATAATAAGAATAAAATTATGAGTTTTTTAAATTATCAGATTTTGAAGTCAATCAAAATCAAATGATTTCCAAGTGATGGGCCTAAGCTAGGGAGATCATGTTTCACTTATGATTAAGTCCACAATTAATGATGATCTGACTTCTTTTAATCAGAATCCATATCCCCTAAATTAAAATTTTAATATTTGTCATTCTTTCTCCCATTAGATTTATTAAAGGGCGTGGTAGTGATCTAGGCTTGATGTTTAATTCATTTGATGGGATTTACAGGATAACTTTGTTGATGATTAACACTACAAGCGTAGCTTTAGTGGAGGGTACAAAAATCTTTAATGACAAAAACTTGCCTTAGGGGCATTCACCTACAAAACTTTTAAGTGAAATATCAACTGATTAATTGGGTACCATGTCCTTGGGATAAGTAAAATATCAATATTTACCGAGTAATGTGGTAATTTTAATTTGACTTGGGATGATTAGTAGAACAATATGATAAGTTCAAAATAAAATCAAATGTTTTAAGGGATCTTTAAAGAAGTTTAGGGTCATTCCCCGACTTGGATAATTTGAAGGACAAATTGAACTTGCTATATTTTGTTCTAGAATCATCCATTAAGATCTTTCAAGATTCAATAAGTCATAACTTGGGGTTTGTTAGTTACACCTTCAACTTTTCTTGTTTTAGCTTTTCTACAACATTATAACTGTCTGGTTGAGTACTTTCCATTACTTGCAAACCAAAACAACTTTTCAAAATTAATCAACATTTTCAAGAACTAAAATAAATTGTTTCAAAGGTCACCATAAATCCTTTGAAATTTCATTAAATTTAAAATGTCCTTTTGAATTTACGGGAGTCTCTCGAAGGAGGTAACCCACGATTGCTGACGAGATCTCCCCTATTTAAATGGGCTTTACAACTCATTTAGGTTAAGTAAGTTTAAAAGAAAATAGTGATGCCAGAACGAGGGAGCCGTGGGATCCTAATCAGACCCATAATATTTAAATAGACATGACATTAGGAAACACTTGATTTGGCATCAAATCTTGATACATTAGAAAAATTGAACTTTGACTTGAACTCTAAACCTGATACTTCCCTCAATCTCTACAATTTGACACTTCTAAAACTTAAACTTGCCATGATGAGGAGCTTGGAGCCAGCATTGTGCGACGAGAATGCAGAGAAGAAAACCTCGAGAGAGCAAGTGCATTAACAACAGCAATCTTTCCTTAGAATTAAATAATAAGCCATAGGATTTTCATAAAATTTTGAGGTTGTTAGCCTAGTACGACATAAATCCTCAACTTTATCCTTAAGCTTTTGTATAGCCTTGTTATACAATTTAAGCCCTAACCTGTTCTAAGATTCTGAGGTTATCGTTCATCACGACCTAAATCCTCAAATCTTCCAGGCTATTTGTGCAATCGTTTCACACGAATGTAAACCCTAGTTAATAAAATCGACAGGATGAAACATTTAAATATTTCTCCTCTAAATTGAAACTAAACCATAGGGTAGACTGGGAACTCACCGAGGTTCTCCTCAGGATCTTAACAACCCCTAGTTCTTCTTCCTTTAGATTCCAAAAATAAAATATTCCAAATTTGAGTCATTCCCATTTCACACCTCTTTATACGATCTCGTTGAAAAATCTTATCCTTTAAACTTCTTGAAGATAATAACCCTTGACTCTTATCGAGAGTTTTCTTAGGTGACTTCGGTTATCTAAGATGTAATTAACTATAGAGACATGCCCTTATAAAAAGTGCCCTTATAAAAAGTTTTTTGAAACCAACTTAATATAAACCCTATTTAATTTTTCATATTAAATAGGGGAACTTGCGGCTTATAATAAAATGGTTTTCCAGACTAAACAGATGTCATACATTTCTTAGTTTATTTGATTGAGCCTCACCAACAAGCCATGTGTCTATCTTCTGAGATGGATACATAGCTTAAGGTGTTGCACTCTTTAATTTAAGCTATGAAAGATATGGGATCGATTTGATTTCATATTTTTCTAAAATTAAATATATATTTAAATTAAATTTCTCTTTGAAGCGGGTGTCGGGATTTCCATTCCACCGACCGACAACTTCCAAAGGATGACCCACTAAATATAGTGCCTACAGCTTCTGGTGACTCCACTAGGGACAAAATTTTCTTTCCATTTGAATCAGGGAATATTATCTTCATACACTGGTAATGTGTCCATGTCCCCTATGGACCAAATTATTCTTTTTCCGTTGGCATGCTTCACCCATTTCTTTCTTGGGTAATACGGTCAACACTTTTGGACTTCAAGACCGTCTGTTCAATCATCTTTGAACAGAGAGGTTCAGGAGTTCATTAGAACTTTTAATCTTTCTGTGGGGTCAGACCATCAATAGTTGTGTGGGTGGACTAGTTCCACTTGGGCGACTCCAACTTTTCGAAATCCCCCTCACGCCTCTCTTGATATCCTAGACTTCTTTCTATTTTATTGGAGGCTGCCTCCCTCTAAAAGAATTCAAAATTCCCTCCAAAATTCTATCTAAAAGTCAACCCTTTTGAATTTCAAAAGACATGTATATTGATCCAAGAGACATATCCCTTTATAAAAGAACCTTCTAAAGTGTCTAGATGCATTGATCTGATAAACTTGTCCCTTCATAATTCATGCAAAGCTCCTCCCGAATTGCCTTAATTCGTAAAATGTCGTCTCTGGCGCCTCAGGCGCTAGTTCTAGCGCTGTTTTTGACGCTTCAGGCGCCAACTTTCTTAAGACCACATTATCCTGGGTTTTGGCACTTCAGATGCCAAATATGGTGCTTCAGGCACCAGCTCTCTATAAAATAGTGCTTCAGGCGCCAGTTTTTGGCACTTCAGGCACCAGTTCTTGGTGCTTCAAGCACCAGCTCTTAGTAAAATGACACTTAAGGCACCAGTTCTGACGCTTCAGGCGCTAGAATCACAAAATTTGTTATTTTGGCACCAAATTTTGTTATTTTTGCTACTTTTGCTCCAAATGCCTAAAATTGATATACCTGCAACAAAAACATGAAAATACCATTCTTTAAAGTGCAATATCACTAAACATAAGCATTAAATGAATACTTAAAATAATACATTATTTTGGTGTATCAATAAACCATTACTTAAACTCTAGACAATTATCTAGGAAATAAGGTTGCAAGTTTATGTGTGAAAAGAAGTAACTAGTTCTTACCAATTCAGTTTCAAAACTTAAAAAAAATGTTAAGTGCTTCTAAACTAACTTTACGTAGAGGAGTTCAAATTAAATGAAATTCGTTCCCCTTGCAATGAGACATAATCAGTGTAGGAATCAAATGTTTAAGAGTTTAATGTAATTTTGTGACAAATATGAACAACCCTATTTCTTACCCTCCTCCGAGTGAATAAAGAACATTGGCTAATCGATAGTTAAGCTCTTAAATCCTTTGTTATGCTGAGTAGGTTCTAGCCTGTCACTCTAGATTACGCATTGTGCCCTCAATTTTAGACTAGCCTAACCTTAAGTTCCAAACTCTAGATGAAATTGGTTAAGGTTTCAGCCTGTCATCTTAGAATCATCAATTTACACCCATCAACACTTATCACCCTATCTATTTGAAGTAACCTATGGATTGCCTTATCACCCACTAGATTAATGTGATTCTTACTAATTGAGGAATACATAGCCCTCTCAGATCATTATGGATTCATAAAGAGTATTAACATATAAATTGGCTAGATTGAATATGTAAATTAAGTACGAAGTAATGAATCATCATAAAAATTGAATAAGAGAAATCTTAAACAATTCTAATTTTACACATGATTATTTCTTATTGTAACGAGAAAGGTAATGAAAACTACCCAGACTTCATGGGTTTAATAAAATAAAACATGTTTTATATTAAAATTCAAGTTTATATAGTAAAAGAGAACTAAAATAAAAATATAAAGTACTTATATTAAACTTCTTCTCAAGAAAATCCTCTGAAGTTCCTTTGATGAATTCTTACTTCAATAGACACACCATGACACATTAGACTCACACACACACTATTCTCTCTAAAGTCTCTCTTCATAAAACACAACCACGACCACACACACCACGACCATGACACACCACAACCATAACACCCATGACCATGACACCCTTTTTAGCTCTCTTGACTTCTTTTATGATAAATCTCAAAATCCTCAAGAGTCACTTCAGATGTTCTTTTAAAATTTATCCAAATTCAATGCATAATAATTCAAACTAATTCTGGTGCCTAAGCACAAACCTTCTAGAAGCCCAATATAACTAGATGATGCTTAAGTGCCTGATCGTGGTGCCATGGTGTCGGGCACTCTGTTTCTATGTATGGGGTCTGGAGCCTAGGCGCCAGAAGTTGGTAGATAGGCGCCCAAGTGCCAGAAGTTGGCAGATAGGCGCCAGTTCACTTTGTGCTCCTTTGCTCCATTTGACCCCATTTTGCTCCGTTTTTGCTTCTTTTCCTTCAAAACTCTATTTCTAGTAGTTGTAATAAAAAACAAGTAAAATACCTTCCGTTAAGATGCAATATCATTAAAAATGAACATAAAATGTATATATAAAAGTAGTATATTTTTAGGCATGTCAAGCAACCCCACTTTTTTGTAGGTTGAGTTTTTTTTTAACTTTTATCATGTAGTTTTTATATTTTATAGGTTCAAGTCTGTATCAAAAATAATGTACTAGTATGGGTTTTGAGATGTGTACTAGGCGAAATCACGTGATGGGGACAAGGAGCTGCAAACTCATGTCCTATACCTTAATTATGAATTCTCTTTATGTATAACATTAGGACCTTGGATGCATATGTGGTGTCTAACCGCCATTTTGCCTTTCTGGGAAATTTTGTAGACCCAGCAGCGTCCAATGTTTTCATTCTTTAATTTTGCTTGCTTTACGTTCCTGTTATGTGTTTGTCAGTTACTCTTTTTTTGGCTTGTAGATTATCTAAGAATCACAAGGATATGCAATTTAGGCTCTCTAAGGACCAAAATTATAAATATTCTATAAACTACTAACAAGATATTAAGATTAATCAAAATTTAGGGTTAAAATATTATAAGATTTTGAAAATTAGCTTTTATTTTTCTGCATGGCCTATGGGTCACAATTAAAACAGTTTAAAATTACATGGCTATAACCCATGTCATTCTAATAGGGCCTCCAAATTAGGACTTGTTAGCTCACTACATCATATCTGCATGACCTAAGGAGAAGTCCCCACACTTCTTCAAACCACCTAATATAGCATTAGATTTCTACTCAAGTGGTTGTCTAGCACACTTAAGGTGTTAAAGACTTCCCCGATCTATACAGGAATAACTTCTTTGTGTGAGCGTCTCAGTTTTGTAGCCATATCTCTCTTCTTTTTCCACTCCAATGGCTTCCTTGCCACTATGAAAAGTATAAAACCCACCTCTACTTTCTACCTACAGAGGTAAGAGGATTTATAGTTTCCTTCTTTTAACCCTTGGGCATTCGAGGTTCTTTTGGACAACGCAATTCACTGATTGCTAATAAGGGATATCTAGTTGTGTTGGGTCGACTACTTTCACAACCAGTTAGACTTCGGGTCTTAATAGCTTGGTATAATTGATATATGATATGCTGACCCGACTATCAATTAGGATTACCTTACCCTTCCTTTACTTACTAACTTTGAGCTCTATCTCTCCTTTGATGCTTCGTTTATGTCGTCTCGTAGATACTGATTGCGAACATGCCACCACCTGTTTGAGACACAATGATTCACCCTTTACCCTTGTGGCTCTGTTAGGCGTGAAAGCATAGTATGGGCCCTATAAAACGACCGGGTTATTTCACAGGTCCTGTTTGTCGATGAGCTATTAACCATTTGGAACCGTAAGAAACTCATTCTCTCCCTTGTGGTTTAGTGAAAGCTTTGAAGGCATCAGGATGCTCTTATGGGATAACCATCATTTGTAACACCCTCTCACTAGTCATCACTTGAATGTAAGTAGAACTCCTTTAATCGAGAGTATTTTTTGGGTATTCCTCAAGATGTAATTATTCAAGTGAGATACGACCCTTTGGGTTTGCTCTTGAACCCATACCAAACACAAAAATTTGGTTCTCTGGTTACTTGGGTAGCTTATTTAGTTATTATTGCGTGGATATTTGGTTAAAGGCATCTCTTAGTTGGACATACACTCTTGACCTATCGCACGAGGTTTACCTCACATAAGCTATTTGGTTACTTGGGTATCTTAGGACGATGAATAGATAGATTGACGACTCCTACTTTATAAAAAAAGAACTAAAATAGTATGTACCTCAACTAGCTCTTACCCCAGTTTGGACCAGGGGCTAATTGTAACCTTATTCATTTCCTCCCCAATTAGATTTGATTCAAGACGGGATGCATTTATTCTTACACATACATCAACCAAATGCTAGTTATTTGGTCTTCAATAGATCTTAATCTTTCCTCCACTGTACTTATTTTACTACTCTAGCTTATTTCTGTCTTCCTAAGCTTATTGTATAGTGAAAATTCAAAAGTATCAATCCTCACTCAATAATCTCTATTAAATTATAAGTTTCAATGTTTGTTGGAATATCAACATGACTGTATGTGGGAGGTAGCTTTGGTTCCAATAGTGAGATTTTAACAGAAGGCGGAGCTCCTACGAGGGGAGCACCTAACGGGAGAAGACTTATGTGATATAGAGGATGGAGAAGAGGTGACTCTTGGAAAAAAAATTGGAAATTGAAAATTCAATTAATATTGTCGCCTCTTTCTTAATTATATCCCTAAAATATAAAAAAACTTGTATATATGATTATAATAATGGAAGTGATATACTTTACAACACTAATTTATACTTGATCACCAAACAAATATGAAAAAATAATATTGCATTTTTTATTTCTCAATGAAACTAAATTGACCAACACATGATATGAGGTCTTGAATGTGGCATCAAAAAGAATAAATTATTTGTGTGCTTAACAAATCAATTCCCGTATTACATGAAAAAAAAATATATTAGACAGTATCTAGACATACATAGGCTGAAAAACAAGATAACTTAAAATTTCTTGCCATCAAGAGTGTGACATATCAACTCATGTAGCCAAAAGATTTTTGCAGTTTTGACTTTCCAATGAGAGTGTCAAACCGTTATACTAAAAATCTTTAGATAGCTTCTGGCCAACTATATTGTGCAATCTCATGAATATTTTTCCCATAAAAAAGAAGATCACTAAGTAATAAATATTTTAATAAATTTAGTACTATTTACATTAATTTTAAGGCTTTTAATTTTTCTTTATACTCTATAGATGTGAAACTAGAAAGCATATCCATACTCCATGTTTTTTAAGTTCCTCTATTCGACAACTCAACCCTTAGAGCAACTACATAAACAATAAGCATCAACTCATGTCCACCAAAACATAAGGCTTGTTTCTTTAAAAAGTGATGCAGATGCATGTTCCTCAAAATGGCAACAATATTCTCAAGACGTGCTATGCAAATTCATCACTTATTGCTCTGAATGTGTTTGGTTGGCACCTGGAAGTAATTTGTGCTTTGGTCATTCTCTTACAAACTGATCAATACGCTGAAAAGCAAAAATAAGATAACAATTAAATGGGAATGAATTGTACTCGATGCATGTTCAATGAAAAATATAACTAACACAATGTCATTATACATAAAAAAAACTATTGTGTAACGATGTACAACATATTTACGCACAATGAAAATTACATAAAATATAAAATGACTATTAAAAATAATGCTCAAATACAACAATGTACAATATAATTGTACATGGCAAAAACACACAAAACACAAAATTACTATAAAAGAGAAAGTTGAAGTACAACCATGTAGGACATTATTATATTGAAGAAATAATGACACATAAAAAAGTAATGTTTTATGAGAAAAAAGATATTTGCAACAAAATATTAAGAAAAATAAAGAAAAAGTAAAAATAATGGTCATGACAAGATGTCTGTGCACTGAAAAAATACAACCAATACTGCGTTGTTGTACTCGAAAAAAGCTGATATACAATATTCTACAACATGATTGTACAAAAGAACTAAAAAAAACAAAAATGTAATCATGCACAACATTGTTGTACAATAAATATAACAAAGAAAAATAAATAAAATTATTCACAATATCCATGCAATGAAAAATACGACTTCTACAACATCCTTGTACTAAAAAACGTTGATGTACAAAGTTATACAACACAAGTATACAGAAGAACTCGAATAAAGCTGAAACACAACCATATATAACATGTTTGTACAACAGATATGCACAAAAAAAAAGAAAGAAAATATGTCGATAGCTATAAAAATTATTTAAAATACGAAAAAATATTAGTATAATATGGTTGTACTCAAGAAAAATATGAATAGATATAGGTCATACAGAAGAAAAATCACAAAAAAATGAAAAAGATAAAAATCATTATTGCTCAGAAGAAAAATGAACCCAAAAAATAAAAAATGTCCTTTAAAAAATGATAACCAAGTAATGTATGCAACCATATTTATGGATGTACTTAAGAAGAAAAAAAAAGAGTCAATAGCTAGCATCTTTGTTGCGAGCAAACCGATTTGTCAGCTGAATGCTGCGAGACAGAGAGACAGATGAATTCTTAAAATGGATTTCGATTGACATGGAGAAATGAACAAACAAAAGTGAATGTCATGGAACAGAGAGAAAATGATCAATCTTAACTTTGGGAGAATAGAAGAATTTCGAGTGAGTAATGGGGACAAAATTGAGAAAACTACAAACTGTAAACCCTAAAGTAGGAATAAGAATTCAAAATGCTTATTTTAATATGGATTTTGAAATGTTAAATGCCCTAAACAAAGTAATTTTAATTTTTAATTACTATTTTTTAATTGGGACAGGGAGTACTTATATTTATGTATAATAATATTTTAGGGCAATTACATACCAGACCACCCAAAACTTATTATTTACAAATCAATCACTCTTTTTCATCTAATTTTCAAATTCTAACTCAAATATGATATTCTAGATAAAATCAAACCCATATTTTTCATTTTTATCAAAAACTCAATAGTTTAAATATGAGTAATTGGGGTGCTCCGTTTGTAATTGTCCCTAGTTTGATTCGAGATCGAGACAAGGCAAAGCGTGGGAGGGAGCTAGCGAAAAGCGCTATGGTGGTTGCGCAGGCGATGAAGCGGATTCCACGTATCAAATTCCCACAAAGGCATCCCAAGCCCTCATCAGGTACCCCAATGTCTCAGCATCAAGCCTCGCCTGTTGAGACATCTTGTTCGTCTGCTACCTTTTGTGATTTATCGAGTTCATTTTTTGTATCCTTATTCTCTAGCGAGTTCTTTTTTTGTTTTTGTGTTTTCAATCTTCAGGATATGCTGCAGCCTCACCATCCGAGCAGAAGAATTTATTCAAATTCGGTCAGTTTCACCTTTTATTGTCGTTTTGCTTTGTTGTTTTCTGTTGTTCATAGATACTAGGGTTATTCCTATTTTATCTGTGGTGCATTTGGACTCTACTCATTCTAATTCTTAGTAATTCTTTTTGAAGCTAACCAATTCACAGTAGACTTAAGCATTGTTTTTCTCTATCTTGGAACTTGAATACATTGTATTCGGCCGGTTCGATAATTGCATGCTATTGTCTGGTATTTGATTGAAATTCTGTAGATGCTCCAAGGAATTTATACATATGTTTAAGACTGTAGGAGGTAACTTGTCACTTCAGTCAGGCAGCACTAAAGCTCGTTGAAATGTTATTATTTTTTAGCACATATTGTTCTGTGCTTCGGCTATTCTAGCCTTTTACGTTAATGCTTTTTTTTAACTAAAAATTGTTTTTCCTTAATGGACTGCTTTTGAAGTCCATCTAAGGCACGTATTGAAAACTTTATTAACTTATTGATCTCTCGTTGAAGAATGAAACAACTAAATTGCGATAAGTTGGGATAGAAGTACCAGATTTAGGGTCTATTTGAGATGACTGCAGCTTCTTAAAGAAGCAGTTGCGAAACTGTTATCAGGAGAAGCAACTGCAGTCTGCTTGGATAGTTAAACTATGAAATTGTTGTGCTATAGGTGTGACGTGGGGCCTTAACGGGTTGGGGTACTGTAGTTGCTACAGTACCGCTGTCCCTTTTTTTCCTATTTGATCACTTGTCTTTTTCTATTACCTTCTTAAATCTATTTTCTTTCTTTTCTAATTCCTTCTTATTTTATCTATTAGCTATTATATATATGTGGTTTTGTTTTCTTAGTGTTAGCTTTTGATTAATTTCAGATTTCAGATTTTTGTCAGGACAGTTTTGGGCGTCTGTTTTCTCTTTCGATGGCTATGTCCAAGGGATTGGGTGGTGTTCCAGCTGTATCTCTTCCCCGAAGTGGTGATTATTTTCTCTTATTTTCTTCCACATCCTCCCACACAGAAGCTACTGGCAACAACACTCGATTTGCTGTTTTCTTAAGTCCTTAGCCTACCAGCTACTCCCTTCTAACATTATTGCTGCCCCAACAACCCCTCCTTCCTACTGCCTCGACAATCTCAGCCATGACAACTAGTAAACACCTTCTTGTTATCAACTCCAACGAACTCCTCACCACTATCACTCATGACAACCTCCATACTTGCTGTTGCTGCATTTCCGAACCTTCCCATCTTTGCCACCATCATTTCTTTTTTGCTGCCACCCGTGCTAGCCATCCCGATCTACCTAACTGACCACTGCTATCCCTATCTACACTTAGGTGATATTTGCTTGTATCGTTTTATGTTTGTTATCATTTATTTTTTATTTGAACAGTCGTTGTAACCCTGTTTGAATTCAACAATAATATTTATATTTCTATTGTGGTTTGGGTTAACTCCAGTTTCATTTGGTATCCGAGCTAGCCTAACCCTACTTATATTCTAAGATTTCATAGCAGCCGCCCCTACCTAGGCCACCTTCACAAAAAATTTTGATTCCTAGCACTTACCAAACATAGCTAAATTTTGACATAACTTTAATTTTTCTTTGCTGATTTTAAAAATAGGAACCTCAAATTAAATTTTGTACACTTTCAATTAGTCTCATGCTCTATCTTTCACCTCCCAACCCTAAACTCTAGCCATGCCACCAAGGAGATACTTGCCCGAGCCTACTCAAGAAGAGATATAGCGAGAGATCCACTGACTTCCCCAGAAGTTTGGGGACACTGAGGAAGAAACCTATTGAAAAATTATCCTCGAACATAATCTGGCGAATTCAAGGGGAGCAAGAGACGAGGGTCTGAATCCCTTCCACAGGGATTATTTCATGCAGAAGATCGGGCATGACGCTTTGGAATTTAGTATCCGAGGAGGCCTCAAGAAGAGCTGTCAAAATAAAGAACGGAAGAATCTGAAGATAAAGCAGGAGGTCTAGTGTCAGTTCCTACCAGCTTACTATAGACAGAAGATTGAGAATATAACTTCAGAAGTGGAGAGATCACATCACCAGACGACTACTATATCTTACAGACATTGCTCAACCTCAGGGTATTACTGCTAGATTACAGTCAGGAGAACATCCAAGCTAACCCCAATAGAAGTAAAACTGAGTTAGAGTGGATAACAAGTGGAACCAATCCACATCACTAAATATGCGCCAGCTAGAAAGTGTTGCACGTGCCATGAATTTGGGCATGTTGAATCAAATTGCACAATCAGGGGGTGATCTGTTTCACTGAGCGGGGTGCTCTTGAAAAATTGCGCAATGACAGTTGACATTGAAGTCAATGAGGACACGAAGGACCAACTTCTAGTCAAGGAGAAAAAGATGCACATAGTTCTAACTGAGCCCGCGGGATAAACTCTGACCAACTTCACGGTGAGTGTCTAAAGCAGTCTTGAGTTTGAGGATCTGACACCGGAGGCATGATAATGCCAGATAAGAGAAATTTGGACTATTCATATCTATAGACTCATTCTTGAGTTGTCCATACCAAGAGAGGTCCAACACGTCAGAGATGGGGCCTATCTTTGCTGTGTCGGGATGACTATATTGAGTTATTCAGATGTTATATTTAGTTCAACAGCGTACCCACCATTAAATGACCAGATATAAGAGATGAACCGCAGCTTTGAAAATTGTCTTAGGGGTTTGGTGGAAAAGAAATTCTTCAATGAAATCCAAGTCCTATCAGAAAAGTAAAAGAAATTTATCTTGGGTGGTTATACTTGAATGTGGTCCAGCTTACCATAGACTTCATCCTAGAGTTGATTTCTCCTTACATGCTTGTTTATCAGATACACAGATGAGTACGAGGAGGGGAAGAAACCAATTCCATATTTAATGATTCGAGACTTGGTTCGTAAAGATACCCATCCACGAACATTTCCAATTATGATTGCACTAAAATATGTTGGAAACTTATTCTATCAAGATGTGATGTAGAATGACAATACCTACATGATCGATCTTGCAGGGGATTGCAATATCTATGCTACCATCAACGTGACAGACTTGATTGCATGTTACATTGAACCAGAAACATCGACCAATGAAGTTGGAGCTTCCCCAACCTCGAGATATTGACACGAGAGTTTAACGGATCGTGGTACTGTAGTTGTTACAACACCACAGTCCCTTTTTTTCCTATTTGATCCTTTGCCTTTTTATATTCCCTTCCTAATTCTATCTTATTCCTCTTCTAATTTCTTCCTATTTTATCTATTAATTTATATATATATATATATATATTGAAATGATTTAAT
>NW_018231785.1:46887-47839 GCF_001263595.1 Phalaenopsis equestris | reverse complement strand
TATATATATATATAATTGTTTTCTTAGGGTTAACATTGATTAATTCCATATGTCAAATTACTGTCAGGATAGTCGCTGACGTTTGTTTTCTCTTTCCAGGGTTGTATCTGAAGATTGAGTGGTGCTCCGGCTATTTCTCTCTTCCAAGGTGGTGGTTATCTTCCTCCTATTCCCCTCTGCATCGTTCCACACCACTCTCTATCGCTGTATGATGCGGCCTTAACTTAAGTTCAGACGCATCTGCACTCTGGGGTCTTACGCAAGTGTAGTTATCATTTTTGTAATATAGGACTTTTGAGTCCAGGTTGTTGAACCCATAGGGTGCGAGGTATTTAAGTTTTAGGAAAAGTTCTAGTCTACTAAATTTGTTCTTAAGCTTGGAAGTAAAATTTATTTAAAGTTGTGCTAACTAGTTCTGCTGAATTGCAAACTACTCTTAAAGGCTTACTCCTACTCTTACTGAAATTCTACTTAATATAGTTAGATTGGTGAGAATCAAGTTATAAAGCTACCTTCTCTTACAATGATCTAAGTGGGTTGAAGGAAATGAAAAATGCAAATTGTGAATGTGGCTAGTGACAAATAAGAGCAATTTTCTTCTTTCCCCTCTTTCGAGTAGCTAAAGAATATTGGTTAAATTAGTTGTAATTCCTTAAAACCCAATTTGAACCCATCAAAAATTATTTCCCTAACATTTATATCTCCCTACAAAGTACTTCACCATACCCTATAGATCAACGTTAATATTCTAGTTGTTCTTTCATAGCTCTCTGTTGACCTCATTTTTAGTGAGATCTAGTCTTTCTCTTAGGATTTAGGATCTAGCCTTAGGGGTCTCCCGGCGACTATCTTAGAGCCTTAGAAATGTGACCCGCCTCGTTTTAGGAGTTCGACCTACTTCCGTCCCCTTTTGGAGCTTCGCGTGTGTGGTATCGACTTCTAGCACTTAGAA
>NW_018231785.1:44770-45712 GCF_001263595.1 Phalaenopsis equestris | reverse complement strand
GTTAAGGCATGCCTTTGAAATGATTTTTGCTCCTCTTGCAAGCATGATGGGATGAGTATTATAGAGCTTTTCACTTATTTTCGTTTGGAATGAAATATTGGAGAGGTTATTTGGCCTTTCATGCATGCTAGGAAGTTCATTCTACTGTTTTATGCATGTTTGAGGGGGCTCGGCTTGGGCTTCCTGTGGCTTTCCCTAGCTTGAAATGCAGGCTATGAAAAATTTTATTTAATGTGGAAAGCCTTGTATCTTGTTTTGAGAGTTTGGCTTAACTTTTCATGAGGCATCTCCCCTGTTCATATATTTGTTGGAATAATTTCATGCTTAGAATGTTTAGACATGCAGGTCATGCCTTGGGCTTAAAATGGCTAGAGCTTCAATGTTGTATGACTCAATTATATCAATGCTTGGGCTTGTTTTAATCTTGTTGAGCTCTGACTTTTGCTTTTGAGTTTTTGTTGAGCTCGATTTTGACTTCTTGTTTCTCGTCGAACTCGGATTTGGTTTCTGGTTCTTGTTGAACTTGATTTTGGCTTGATTTGAAGTCGCGGTTTTGGGGTGAAATGGTTGGATCTTTAATGCTTTATGGGAGTCTGGATTTTGATATCGTTAGGCTTGGTTTTGGGCTTTAAATGGCTCGGCTTTGGGCTTTTGTTGGTGCTCGGTTTTCATTTCAGGAGTATGGGACGTCGGTTTCTGTGGAAACTTGAGTCTTGGCTTTTATTGAGATGTTAGAGCTCTCTTCCTGGCCTTAAGGGCTCTTGTGTTTTAGCCCTGCTGCACTTTGTTTGGCCTCTACTGGACTTGGATTGGCTCTAGTTGAGGGCTGACTTTGGCTTTGGTTCTTGGTTGAGCTTGGTTTGGCTCTAGATGGGGAGCTATGCTGGTTTTGTTTAGCCTTGTTGGGCTGGGTTTGGCTCTAGTCTGGGCTGGGGTTGCTTT
>NW_018231785.1:41999-44653 GCF_001263595.1 Phalaenopsis equestris | reverse complement strand
CTGGGCTCGGTTTGGCTCTAGTATGGGCTGTGTTTGCTTTGTTTGGTCTTTGCGGGATTTGGATTGGCTCTAAGGTCGGTGTCTTAGCTCAAATATACGTGTGGTGGATGAATTTATGTTGGTTCGGAAGAACTCTGTAGTTGTTCTTGTGCATGGCATGCGTTGGTTCTATATTTTGATGTCTCAGGGGTATGAAAATGTTTTCTACTATTTTGTGGCAGCCCGAACTTGAACCTTAGCTGTGGTTCAGCCTTAGCTTGACTTGAGAGCTCGGTTTGCCTTGCCTTACCCTTACCCGAGAGATGGTTTTGCTGATTTTAATCCCTATTCGAGAGATGACTTGGTTCTTTTTTATTCTTGTTGATCTCAACCCCTACCCGTGAGGCCTATCGTAAGTCATTGGGTGTGATTTGGTACTTATTGTCAGGATTGATTGGCTTGAATGTCGTGGATGAATCAAGTTTGCCATCCAAAAAATTATAATTATTTCAGTTATCCTTTCATGTTTGTCAGGGAAGCATAGTTGCCTTTGATGGTCTTTTTGTTGGCTTTAGCCGTGAGCCCCTTTGTGCTTTGGATGACCTTGGGTCGTGGGCTTTTGCAGCTGTTCTTTGCTGCCTTAAACTGTGAGCTTTATTAGTTTTTTTGGGCCCCTTTGTTGCCCTAACTGTAAGCCTTACCTGTTGCCTTTTAGGCCGCCTTTGATTATGGACCTTGTTGGCTGTTTCCTCTTCTTTGCTGGCCCTGGCCGTGAGCCCTTTTGTCCCCGTTCCTAGCTTTGGGCCGACAGCCTTGTTGGTTGTTTCCTCATTTGATATGTAAGGTTGTGGATTAATTCAGAAGTTGGAAGATTTTGATATCAACTTTGGGATCTAGGGAGGATTTGCAAGCTTTATTTGGGAGAGTATTTGGTCGATTTGATTAATCCTGCGTTCTTCGGGTTAGGAGAATCAACGCAAAGGAATATTTTATGATTGTTAGTAAAGACCTCGGGCCCTACTTTTCCAGATTTTTTCGATACGAGTTTTGAGAAAACCATCAAGCAAGGTCGCAAGTAGTCGTTTTGGGGCGTACGGTGGTGATGATAAAGGCACACCGAAGATAGAGCAGAAAAATACTCTATCCTATAACATCAAGATCCAGACATTTGATGAACAATAAGATATGGTATCCTTCACCGACATAAGTCTAGCGGGAGTACGCTCGAACCTCCTCAGGTGATTGACAATCCCATGCCCGATAGTGTAATCGTCTTGTGGACAATAAAAATTGCTAAAATTTATTTCAAAATATAAAATACATTCTTCTTTATAAAACAAAATTTGTAATCTTTTTCGAGATTTATGTGTATGTCAAAAAAACATAAATTTTAAAATATGTTTTTTAAAATACGTTTTCCACCTGACGAATACCTGTTTAGGCTGAGAAATAACCCCCTAAGTGAGGTTCGGTTCAAGACACCCTTCTAGACGAGTGGAGGGCTCTAATACGTTTGGGTGATCGAGTAGCCTTCGTGGACCCTCGAGAATAAATATAGCTGAGCCTAGCCCCATACGAGTGCTTGCGGTCCCCCCATCCGAATTTTGTTTCTTCGTTTTATCAAAGCTTTTGGGACGGAGCACTCGTGTTACTTTTTCTTTCTTTCGAGATTTTCCCAGGAGTTTTGAGGATTTTCTTTTGCTTGAGTCTTTTTTATTGATTGTTCTCGAATTTCTCCGCTTTTCCTCGGGTTTCCTGGATGACGTTTCTTTCGGAATTTGCTTTTTGAGATGCATTTAGGTTTGTTATACTTAAGGAATGACGGATCTCACGGGCTTGCAGATTTGCTTTACATTTTACAGCATTTAATTTTTACAGCAATTAATTTTCCTAGCAATTAATTTTCCTATTTCTACCTGCTGTTATTCTTCCTGTAAAGCATGTCATGTTACTTCTGTTTCTACTTGCTACTGTTCTTCCTGTATGGCATGTTACACTTGTCCTGTTACTGTTCTTCATGTATAACATGTTGTACTGCTCCTGTTTTTGCCTACTACTGTTCCACTTGCATGCTACTGTTCGTTCCTGCATCGCACACTTTACTTTTTATAACTTTAAACATGTTTACCTTTTTTTTTCTTTTTTTTTTACATAGGATGTTTAAAGGACTACAACCATAGGGCCATTTGATTTGATACTATAACTAGACACCCTAGAAAACTCAAACTCGTCACGTCGAGGAACTTGGAGCTAGCGCAGTGGGCGGTACGGTCATCTTCAACAGCAAAACATGTCTTCTCCAACAAAACCATTCGTTTTTCTAGAAATTAAACAACAATCTATAGGATTTCGAGGTTGTTTGCTTAGCGCAACATAAATTCTCCACTTTTTCCTTAGGCATTCGTACAGCTTTGTTGTAATAGCTCTGCTGTACGATTTAAGCCCTAACTCGTTCTAGGTTCCGAGGTTGTCATCCGATACGACGTAAACTCTCATATTTTCTAGGCAATTTGTGTGGCCTTGTTACGCAAATATAAATCCTAACTAAATAAAATTGGCAGGATGAAACACTTTAATAATTTTTTCTTACAATTGGAGTCAAATCATAGGATAGACTGGGAAGTCACTGAGGTTCTCCTCAGGATCTGTGGTCTCCCCTAGTTTCTCTTCATTTG